>NC_056747.1:1213584452-1213819452 GCF_019279795.1 Protopterus annectens | reverse complement strand
AATATTTGTGTGAATTACTATTCTGTGGTCTCTTATTCCTCTGTCTAGGTACATCTTGCAGCCATTTCATCATTTCTGCCCATAGATCCTCCTGTTTCTTATGTTTGTAAGAAAACTGTTTTAATGGAATTTTATACCTGAAACCTTGTCATAAACAGGTTGCTCCTTCATGGGATCTTAACTTTGTGCTGGATTGGTTAACAGTATCTCCGTTTGAACCTTCTCATTAAGGTTTATTACATAGAAAACTGCACTTTTTATTGCTCTGACATCTGCAAAAAGAGTTTGAGTTATAAGCTTTCCATGGTAGGTGAGCCATATCCAGATATTCTTCGTGTTTCACTGTTGCAGTCTTTACATTTGGGTAATATGCTGGCAGGTTGCCCTCAGTCAGCCTGAATTCCAAAGTCTAGGGGCCTGCGTCGGTTGCTGTCTTCTCTTCCATGACGTCAGGTCATTAGGGGTATAAAACATGCAGCCGACGCCATTTTCCCCAGTCTTTCTTGCCGCGCGTTACCCGAAGTAGAAGCATTTCACAAGTGCTGTTCAGCCGACTACTGAAATATTCGAGTTTGAGTTTCAGATCCGAAGTCTTCACTAAAGCTAAGTACTAAGTTGGGGAAACTTTTTTCTTGCTTTTTTCTGATGTCAGAAAAAGTTAATAATTGTATTACTTGTGGGAAGCAAATACCTCATAAGGATTTCCATTTTTACTGTATTCCTTGCCTAGGCCCTGATCACAACATGCTTGGCTGTCGGTTTTGTGCTAGATTTAACCATCGCATTATTAAGCGTTGGTATATTTTTGCATCAAAGTATTTTGGGAACTGATTTAACTACCCAGAAATGTCATTGGATAGTTACATAAAAAACGCAAAGAAAAGGACAGAGAGGCAGTCGAGATCCAAAACAGACAACAAAGCTTCTCCTAAGCCAGTCGCCGGTTCGCCTGTACTCAGTGAGGTGCTTTTGTAGCCCCTGATACCTGCTACCTTTGTGTCGCAGGCTTCTACCGACACCCATGTGGAGTCCGGCATGCCGTAAGACACTCAAGGTATTGGACCGACAGATGTATCTCCCTCGGATGGGTCCAGAGCCGCTGAGCAGGCACCGGCTTCTGAGGGTGGATTCAGACCTCAACATTTGTTTATGAAACCGACGACAGCTGCAAAACCAAAGAGAAATTCTGTAGGCTCTGGGCTTCATGGCATCCTGCATCCTACTGATTCCATATGCAAGACTGCCTATGAGGAAACTTCAGTGGTACCTGAAAAGTTTATGGAGTCAACATTCTCACAGTCTGGAAGCAATGATTCTTCTCATTCCCTGCCTGCAACAGGAGTTTCTATGGTGGGCAAAGGCATGTCACCAAAACTTGGGACAGGCCTTCACTCTCCTGCCAGACAAACCTTAACAACAGACTCCTCAGATTATGCCTGGGGGGGGGGGGGGGCACATGGCAGGAAGATGCATTCAGGCCATATGGACCCCAAAACAAATGCATCTACTTGTCAACCAGAAAGAGATGTTACCTGTTCAAAATGCACTAACAGCCTTCAAGGACTTACTTCATCCAGGACAACTACTGATAAGGACAGACAGCACCATAGTCATGTGGTATATAAACAAGCAAGGGGGCGTGCATTCATACCCCCTTTGCAGATTAGCCATGGCACTGTGGAACACAGTTTTGACCTGCCAAATACATCTTCAAACTCAATTCCTGCCAGGAAAACAAAATACACTGGCGGACGATTTATGCAGTAACCTTATGGATCCTCACGAGTGGAAACTAAATCCACAAGTCTTCAGCATGATAACAGAGAAATGGGGGAGCCCAGACATAGATCTATTTGCCTCTCCTCAGAATTATCAATTGAAAAGATTCTGCATAAGGACTTATCACAGAGAAGCATGTAAAGCGGACACCCTATCCTTCAGTTGGAAAAACCTATCAGTTTACGCCTTTCCTCCTCTGCCTCTTCTCCCCAAGGTCCTCCTAAAAGTCAGACAAGAGAAACCAAAGATGATACTAATTGCCCCGGACTGACCCCGCCAGTACTGGTACCCAATCCTAAGGAACTTGTCTCAATACCCAGCTTGGACCTTACCTCAAAGACCTCAACTACTGTCCCAGAAAAACAATCAGATCCTGTACAATCAACTACAGACACTGAACCTGGCAGCATGGCTGATCATGTAGTTATACAAACAACACCTCTCAGTAAAGCTGTAATGCATCTCATTTTGGAAGCCAGAAGGCCTAGTACTAGAAAATCTTATGCAGACAAATGGAAGAGATTCTGTGCTTGGAATTAAGCACAAGGAACTGATACACCAGAACCAAATATTCCTCAGATGCAACAATACTTAACTGAGATGCTTGACAAAGGCCTATCTTTCTCAATTAAAATCCATGCCTCGGCCATTTCGGCTCATTACAATACAGAGCCACCAATCTTTTCTCATCCTTTACTAAAGCAGTATCTTACAGGAGCCAAACATTTAAGGCCTCCTAGACTATTACCATTACCTGCATAGGACCTCAATTATGTGTTAGAAAAGCTCACCCTGCCTTCATTTGAACCAGCTGCTACCGCTGATATAAAGTTATTATCATGGAAAACAGCTCTGCTACTAGCAATTACTTCAGCAAGAAGAGTTTCAGAGCTACAGGCCCTCATGGCTGTAGAGCCTTTTATCATATTTTACCCAGACAGGGTGTCTCTGAGGACAAATCCTACTTTTATGCCTAAGGTGGTTTCCAGTGTGGCTCTTAACCAAACATTTCATCTGCCAACCTTTTATCCAAGTCCACAGAACAAGGGGGAGAGAATTCTGCATTCCTTGGATGTACACAGACAGCTAAGATTTTACTTCAGCAGGACTAAAGCTCTAAGAAAAACTGAGCAATTACTAGTGTCATATGCTGCAGGATCAGAAGGAAAGGCTATTTCAAAGCATACAGTTTCAAAGTGGATAAGCCACTGCATCAGTTTCTGCTACCTACTCCATGGCAAACCTGTGCCCAAGGGAATTAGGTCTCATTCCACCAGAGCTGCTGCTACTTCAGAAGGCTTTCTCAGAGTACCACCAACCAAAGACATTCTAGAGGCTGCTACTTGGAGTTCTGTTCACACTTTTACAAAGCATTATCATTTGCCTCTCTACTCTAAGTCCAGGGCAGGCTTTGCCACTGCAGTGCTGCAGGGCCTTAGCCGCACCTAATGCTGTTTAGCTCCAGCCTCCCAACCATAGCTTTGGGATTCTACCCAAATGTAAGGACTGCAACAGTGAAACATGAAGAACCTAGTACAGTTGTGTAAACTTACCATAAATGTAGATGTTCGTGTGTATTCACTGTTGCAGTCCAGGTTACCCTCCCGCCATCCCCCTGTCATTCTGGAGTTTATCTTTCCTTCTCTATCTTCTACAACCTATGTGGTGTATTTGCTTGTAGACGAAGGTAAAGTTTATATTGATGCATGTATATATATATTTGGGGTAGGAGGGTGGCCTAATGGTTAAGGTGTTTGCCTTACAAGCAGAAGGTGCAGGGTTTGAGTCTCACAAGGGATAATTGGCTAGGCTGAAAATGGCTCGCAAGGGCAGTTAGCTTAGTACTAATCTATGAACCTATGAACCTATATATATATATTTTTTTTTTTTTGGCTACCTTTTTGGGGGCACCTGCCATCAGGGGCAAGAAAAACTAAAGAAAATGGCGTCGGCTTCATGTTTTTGTACCCCTTATGTCATGGAAGAGAAGACAGCAACCGACGTATGTCCCAAGACTTTGGAATTCAGGCCAACTGAGGGCAACCTGCCAGCATATTACCAAAATGTAATGACTGCAACAGTGAATACACTCGAACATCTGCATTTATGGTAAGTTTACACAGCTGTACTATCTTCCTCAAGTGAAGCCTTGGTAGAGGAATCATTAATATGCATGAGGCCATGCGACAGAAAAATCTGAGAACCTCCCATGCTGGAACAAAATTTAGGGAAGGCAGAAGAGATTGGAAGCAGTTGCTTAGGGAAACTTTTCCTGTGGAGGAAAAGCTATTTGCAGGTCTTTGTCCGGCAAAGTCCCTAGAAACACTAGTTCTCTGGATGGGGAGAGATTAGTTTACAAAGACATGCATGTGGAGCATTTCTCTCTGGGCCTCCGTGGAAAATTGGCTTTGTTCCAAATCAGACTTTCCCAGTTAACAAATGTTAAATAAAATGTTAAATATAATTTTCTGGATGAAGAGAGATTGGACATTTTTAGGAACGGCTGTAGCCTAAAGAAGAGAAAATGGTCAACATTTGTTGTAGGGTGGAGAGAAGCTGCTCCACGGAGTCCCCCTGAAATTAGGCAGTTGTCTAAGTAGGGGTTGATCTGAATGCCATTGGTCCTGCAGTGAGCTACCACGGGAGACAGGCATTTAATGAATACTCTGGGTGCAATAGATAAGTCAAAGAGCAAAGCAGAGCATTGGTAATGATTTCCACTTGATTTGATGTGCAGACGCTCTCTGTGATGCCGTTGCAATGGGAATGTGAAGGTAAACATCTTTCCAATCCATGGTTACCTGTGTATGTATGCCTTTGGATCATGCATGGGTAGGAGCTTTTGCAAAGTAATTGTTTTGATTTTTAGGGACAGAAGAAATCTGTTTAGTTGTGAAAAGTGTAACGTGGGCCTCCATATGTCCTCTCTTCTTCGGGTAAGGAAGTCTTAATACCCTTTTTCCCTTCTCCTGGGAGGGTACTAATTCTATGGGGCCTTTCTGTAAATGTAAACCTCTTCTGAGCTTGTTTTAGTGAATTGGGTGGAGTGATCGAAATGCTTACAGGTTTTGGGAGGGAGGTAAAAGAGAGTCTGTATCCTGATTTGATTATGCTTATTACCCATTTGTCTTGGGTAATCTTAAGCCATTTATTGTGAAAGAAAGCTACACTTTCTTGTTGCCATGCAGGAATAGTGTGGTTTGAAGGGAGAAAGGAGGGTGTGGTTAGGACAGGGCTTTGTTGGGCAGAGACAGGGAGGGGACTGGCTGAGTCAGTTTGTCCCTTCTGGACCGCTAGGGCTGGGGTCCACTAGGCCTGGTTTCCATCTCTTATGTTACCTTCGTGGTTTGTCCTTTCTGAACCTTTTCCTCTTTGCCTTTGTTGTGAAAGAGGAAATGACCAGGACATGGGATATTTTCTGCTAAAGCTAGATGGCTGCACCAGCAGAAAGTCCTTGATGATCTGCATAGATTTAGCCTTCTGCTCCAGTTTTTTGGAAACAGCCTTCATTTTGGTTTTTAAACAGTCTTAGTCTTGAGGGGCATCTAGAATCTCAGCTTTAACATGACCTGCAAAGAATTGTTCTGTTAACCAGACATGCCTGCAGTTAACAAATCCTGAAGTAGCCAGCCTGCTTAGATGTTTCCTGAGCATCATAGCCACAATGCAGCAATTGCTTTGCAACTTAGGAAATAGAGTTGCAGATGTCCAGCAACTATTTGGACAGAGCTCTTTCTTCCATCCCTTCCAGTTTTTCTTTCATATAGTCCAGCAGAGTTTCCTCAAACTTAACCATATGTAGCTGGCAATTTAGTGCTCTCATACCCAGTGTGGCAGTAGTATAAACTTTTTTACCAAAATATCCAGGGTTCACCCCTATTTATTATTAGGCAGTGGATTCCTGGAAGTGCTGCCTTTAGCTCCTTTATGAACCTGAGTCACCACTTCATGATCAGCAGTAGGATTCTTAAAAAGGTGTTAGTGGGGTTCCAGGAACCTGTAGATACTGTCTTGCTTCCTAAGAAACAGGTGTTTGGAAGTCCAACTGTAGGGATGAGTCTGAAATAACATCATTCACAACTTCCAATACTGAAAAGAATAGTCAATGTTTTATGCTCAGGACACTTAAGAAATTCTCTGACCCTTTTTGAGTGTAATCCTGAGCTTTTCATTGGACACACCCCCTTATTTTATGGAGTGCTTCCCCAAAAGTGAAGTCCTCACGTGGTGAAGCGGAAGTTAAAATGTCCTCTGAGTTAGAATCTGCATATTAGTCTGTGGGCAATTCGTCTGTGTAGGCGACTGAGCCTTACTTGTATCATAAGAATCTGAGGATTCCTTGGGGGGATTTGCCTTTTTTTGTCCTAGAAACAGTCGTTAGAGTCAGGAGGTCTGATAAGACTGTGCTGCTTAGAAGCAAATCTTCAACTAGTGTAAGCAGATCCTGCTGGTAGGCCTGTGTGGGTTGGGAGCCTGAAGGTTTAAGCTGAGGCATGGAAAGAGTCCTTTTAGTTTTTCCTTCGGCTTAGGTGTGGCATTGGAGGAAGTGGCACCAGGCTGCAAACTGTACATGGCCAACTAATAACCCCACAGAGGTTCTTGGGATTCAACCCTCCCTATCGGAAGCCTTAGTACAATTATCAGAAGATGTGACCTATGAAGAGGTCGAAGACCCTACTGATGATCCTTGTCCTTCAACTTGTCAGTATGGAGTGGTCAGGAGGTACGTCTGACTCTGAAGAGCACTCAACAGTGGCCTGCAACACTTCCTTGGTCATCAGAAGAGACTGTAAAAGCATCTCCTGTCTTTTGATAATCACTAATCACTCTGGATATCCACATTCTGCCCCTACCCCCGGTCAAAGAAATCACCGTGAAAAACTTTTCAAAAGCAAACTTCACGTTACTCAAGACCGAGGTAGAAAGTTTCAAAGCCCCCATGCCAAAGGATGATGCTATCCAAGCTGCAAAATCCTTTACTAATGCACTCTATGGGCACTTACAAGAATGCATTGATCATGCTATCCCTAGCAAAACCAAAACTCACTCCTCCAAGAAAAGGAAAACAGTCTGGTGGACCCTTGCCATAAACAAGCTATACAATAGGAGGAGGAAACTAGTACAGAAAAGAATAAAATCCCGAGAAGGGAAGACATCCCTGATCAGTATCACCAAGATGCTTTGATCCCTTATAAAATCATCCAATGCTAGCTTCGAAAAAAAAATTGCCAAGGACTCCAAAGATAACCATAAGGCATTCTTTAACTATGTCAAGAATCTAAGTGGCAATTCTCAGATCTGCTCGGAGTTGGTGCAGAATGGCACAAAATACACTGAACCGACCGATATCGCCAACATCCTGGCAGACAGGTTCAGTGCAAACTTCACCCCCAGAAGGGCCCATAACCTTACCAGAAGAATGTAGCGCCCCTGAAATCACAGACACACAAGTTAAAACAGCCTTCTCCAAAGCCAAAAACACAGCATCAATGGGACTGGACAGTGTCCCAGGCTGCGTCCTACATGAGCTCAAAGATGAACTAACCCCTCACCTAAACACACTGTTGAAACTCAGCCTTTCCACAGGCTACGTGCCCATAGAGTGGCGCAACGGTTATTCCACTCCACAAAGGTGGAGCCACAACAGACCCCAGCAACTATCACCCTATAAGCCTGACTAGCTTGGTCTGCAAGGCTATGGAGTGCATCATCATGGATCTCATAAACAGAGACATTGGGAGCCTCCAAACACTGGACCCTACCCAGTTCGGCTTTAAGGGCAGATCATGCCTCCTAAATCTGGTGGACTTCTTTGAGACAGTTACTAAGGCTATAGACTAGGGAAAGGTGGTACACACAGCCTACCTAGACTTCGCAAAGGCCTTTGACACCATTCCCCATTAGGTATTATAGACAAGCTCATCAGCCTAAACATAAACCCCTACATCACGAGATGAGTTGCCAACTGGCTGACAAAAAGAACCCACATGGTGAGAGTTGTGGGAGCTAGGTCTGACTCTAAACTGGTTACAAGTGGCGTTCCCCAGGGCTCAGTCCTAGGACCCCTCCTGTTCGGCGTATTCTTCTCAGAGGTACAGGCAAGTACAGAAGGACTATGGCTGACCAAGTTCACAGACTACTGTAAATTAGGGGCTATAACTGATTCTTCGGCGGCCACAGACATCCTCCAAAAGGGTCTCACTGAGACAGATACCTGGTGTCAAAACCATGGCCTCAAGCTAAATGCCAAAAAGTGCATAGTCATCCCCTTTGGAAAAAACAAAGTACCCACAAACTACCACATAGGTGGTAGCCCCCTAAATACAGAAGACGTAATAAGGGATCTGGGGACCCAAGTAGATAGTAACCTCTCCTTTGATAATTACATTGCCAAAGTAATTAGAAAATTCTTCTATGTGGCCCACCTAATCACAAAAGGGTTTGCATCCATATCCAAAGATGTTATTGTGCCCCTCTATGCATCACTCATCAGACCCATCATAGAGTACAATGCCCCATTTGGGATGTACCTTACAAGACACCTGTAAAAGCTGGAAAAACCACAGAAGTACCTCACCAAGAGAATCACTGGCCTCAAACAGATGCCCTATGCAGTACGACTGAAGAAACTCTAGCTGTACTCTGTTGCATACCGCCTACTCAGAGGTGATCTCTGCCTGATATACAAGGCCATGTCCAACCCAGAATTGGTGGACATGCTCTACCTAAGGAAAACCATACCCCCTCGAGCCACACGCTCTAGGGATCTAAACCTCACCACAACAATAAATAGGATGTGCTGGAGGGATAGATTCCTGTCCCAGAGACTTCCCATGCTCTGGAACAAGATTCCAATCTACATTAGGCAGAGCTGCTCGCTAACCCTTTTCAAGAGAAACCTTGACGAGTGGATGGAAAACAAAGTTTACCCCGGGGATCACTTCAATGGCTCTGCTGGACAGAGGCACAGGGAACTAATCTAAGGGGGTGACGAAAGCCAACACATTCCAGCTAGGCTTATAAATGCCTTCGGGCAGATAGCCTAGTACTTACCTATGAACCTAAGTTGGGATGGACTTGTCTTTTGCAACCCTATGAAGGTATAGACAGTAAGCATTGAGCTAAAGACTTTGCCCTTGGACGGATCATGCATTTATTGAAATGAACGCAATGCGGGCAATTAGGAATGTTTTTCTCCTTGCTTAAGCAAAGAAGACAGAGGGAGTGAAAGTCATGACCTCAAATCTCTTTTTCACAATAGACACATGTTAGTTCTAGAATTCACGTAAGAACACACACAAAGAGAAAAGAAAGTTAAATCTCTGGTACTCAGGCAGGCCAGCTGCAGCCACAGCAACGGGTACCCATATGGTTGTGAGTACAATAGTGAAACATATGATGACTTATGTATTTTCCTATTAAATTCACCCATTCTTTCTGTATACTATCCCCTCTTTCCTCTACATCCTTTTGTACCACTTCGTTTTTGTGTGTAGGGATGTCATGAAATGTATTCCATTCCTTCTCATTCACTTCACTTTCTGCACCTGTTTCTCTTTAAATAATCTATCATTATAGTTCGTTGACATTTATTGCGTCTTTCTCATTATTCTGCCTTGATCTGCAGCATTTTTTCAGTCTCCATATCTTCTTCCTCCTGTGCTGCAACTTTATTTTTGTTCATTGCTATGGATTCAGCATTCTCCTCCATCTTTTCAATGTTTACAGTCCTCAGCCGCCACCCAAAGGAGAATAGTTGGGGAAGTTGTCTGGTGTGCTGACAAAAGTGTTAATCAGTACAAATACTACCGGAGGTCTACTTGACAGAAGCCACTAGCTTAGAGGGATTATGCCAGTTGAGAAAGTGTAAGCAAATAAATGTGGCATATGGTAAGAAACTATGGTAAGATCTTGTTCTACCAGGGACACAGCAACACTGCCTTTGGGGTTGGGTTCATTACCCAAAATATTCTACAGCTGCATAGTCTTCAGTGCACACTTGTTTTAAGCACTGTGGATTGCACATTCAGTCTAGAGTCAGAGCTAGATTTGTCTCTGACATCCTGCAGGAGTTCCTTTCAGGTCTCCTTTGGATCCTAGCAACCACCCAACATTGGGATGAAAAGGTTTGGGAATTATCCCTGATGTTCATCGTGTTTCACTGTTGCAGTCCTTACTCTTGGGTTATCCTGCTGGCAGGCTACCCGCAGTCGGCCTGAATTCCAAAGTCTTGGTCCGGCGTCGGTTGCTGTGCGCCAAGGGTATAAAAGATGCATCCGACGCCATTTTCTTCAGTCTTTCTTGCCGCGCAGTGCCCGAAACAAAAGCAGTTCACAAGTGCCGGTTGGCCGACTCCTGAGAGTTTCAAAATCGAATTTCAGATCCGAAGTCTTCATTTAAGCTAAGTACCCCGTTGGGGAAACTTTTTTCTTGCTCCAGACCGATGTCAGAAAAAGTTAACAATTGTATTTCCTGTAGGAAGCAAATAACTCATAAGGATTTCCATTCTTACTGTATTCCTTGCCTAGCCCCTGATCACGACGTTGCTAGCTGTCGGTTTTGTGCTAGATTTAACCAACGCACTATTAAGAGTTGGTACGATTTTGCCTTTCATTACTTCAGCCGAAGGTTTAATTATGTAATGCCGTCGGAGCAGCCGACGACTGGAGTTTACAAAAAATGCAAGGAAAAGGACAGGCATCCGAGGTCCAAAGCAGATGACGAGGCCCCCGCTAGCCCAGTCGCCAGTTTGCTGGTTCTCAGTGAGGTGCTTTCGCAGCCCCTGACGCCCGCTACCTCAGAGCCACAGGCTGCTACCGACTCCCACTTGGAGCCGACTAGGCCTCTGGATACTCAAGGTATTGGACCCTCGGAAACTATTCCCTCAGATGGGTCCGGAGCCGCTGAGCAGGCATCTGCTTCTGTGGGTGTTTTCAAACCTACGCAATTATATGTCAAGCCTACCTCAGCTTCAAAGACAAAGACCAAAACAGCTCTAAAGACAAAGAAACAAGTACAGCATTCTCCTGGACAGACTTCCATGCCTAAGAAACAGATGCTTAAAATGGCCGAAGACCTTATTACTTTGATCAGGGGTTCCCATCCCCCTCCTGATAAGAGGCCAAAAGGCAAGAGACAGAATATGACTCCTCGGATCAGGTTTCAGTTTCCTCTGACTCCTCTTCTCAACAGGGATACACTTTTCCTCCCTATGAGGATTCTGATGCTGAAGAATCTATTTCTTCAGCCTCTCCTCCTGATGATTATTCTTTTGGGGAAAGCCTGCATACCATGAGGGAGCATTTTCACTGGGAGAGCCAAGATTATTCAGAATCTAAGAAAAGGCTCAGAGATTTTCTTTTACTTCCTCAGCACAGATCTCTTGCTATTCCACCTGTTATAGACATTGTAGGTGATGTATTTTCAGAGTCCGGCCTGTCTCTGACTCTTTATCCCCTGTATCTGCCAAGCCAGACATATACTACAGGGTTCCAGATTCTCATAAATATCTATATAAAAACCCTGCTGCTGACCCAGAAACTATATCTCAGGGTCCCAAAGGGGTCAAGGATTCCACTGCAAAAAACCCTGTCCCCTCTGATAGAGCACTGGACAGATGGAAAAAAGTTTACACTTCTGCTACCTTGGTTGTAAGGGCTTTAAGTTATCAGTTTCATATGCTTAAATATCAGCAATATTTACTGTCATTGCTTAAACAGAAAATGTTGACAAATTCTGAATGTTTTGATAAGGAAATGCAGGATTTATTGCATGCAGCTGAACAAGTGGGAAAGCATACTTTGCAATGTGGTTTTGATTCACTGGAGGCCTCATGCAGGGCTGCAGTTACGGGTTCTGTCATTAGAAGGCATGCTTGGTTAAAGGAACAGAATCTGCCTGATCATGTTAAAGCAAAATTATTGGATGCACCATTACAGCATGATACTTTGTTTAGTGTTAAAACAGAAGAGGTGTTGAAGAAAATGGAGGATAAAGCAAAATCCATGCAGACAGTTAAGGATTTCCTACAGGTACAGCCACCCAGATTTAGCAGTAACTGGCCTACAAAGAATTGGTCCTTTCCAGTGTCAGACAGGCCACAAAGAGGCAGATAAAGATGCCCCAGAGGCAGATCCCAGCCCCGAGGCTCATACAGGCCTAAGCAATGGGGTGCTTCTACCTCCAAAAGCGGAGAGGACAAATCACAACCATACAGGAAACGGTCCCAGTGACTTTCCTCTACCAGAACCAAGCACTTATCTCTTGGCAGCCCCCTTAGGGGGAAAACTAGCACTTTTTTCACCAAATTGGCACATGATTACTCAGGACAAATGGGCCTTGAACATAGTGGTTCAGGGCTACAGGTTCCACTTTCACACCCTGCCAAGAGCAAAAGGTATGCCAGACCTGCCACACAATCAATGGGCAGAGGCACAAAAGCAAGTTTCATCCCTCATGGACATGAGGGCTTTTCAGCAAGTACCACAACAAGAGCAGGGACAAGGATTTTACTCAAGACTTCTCCTGGTGCCCAGAAAGGACAAAGCCTGGCCACCAATACTGGACCTGTCTATTCTAAACACATTTCTGGACATTCCAAAATTCAAAATGTTGACTCTGCAGCAGCTACTGTCCATGCTGGACAAGAAGGCTTGGCTTGTTACTTTGGACCTAAAAGAGGCATACCTGCATGTCCCAATCAGACAGTCTTGCAGAAGATACCTCAGATTCATAGCTGGCTCAATGCACTATCAATTCTGTGCACTGCCCTTTGGCTTATCTACTGCGCCCAGAGTCTTCACCAAATGCTTGGCACCAGTAATTGCATTCTGCAGACAGAGGAATTTAAATATATCCTTACTTGGACGACTGCCTTATTCAAGCAGAGAACAAAGACATTCTACTACAGCATCTGGAGTTTGTAAAAAGAATACTAATTTGCCTAGGGTACACAGGAAATGAAAAGAAATCAAAACTAGTACCCTCTCAAGAGATAATATTCCTGGGTGCAAACTTAAATACAACTGCCCAGATGGCTTATCTCACGCCAGACAAGCAAAGACAACTGACTTCTTACTTCAAAATGTTGGCAACAAAGACGCAGTTATCTGCAAGAAAAATTCTGCAGGCTTTGGGCTTCATGGCATCCTGCATACTACTAATTCAATATGCCAGACTGCATATAAGGAAACTACAATGGTATCTAAAAAGTGTTTGGACTCAGGATTGCCACAGCCTGGAAACATTAATTACTCTCATTCCCTGCCTGCAACAGGAGTTTTGATGGTGGGCACAGGCTGTCACCATAACAAGGGACAGCCATTCACTTTACCCACAGCCAGGCAGACACTAACAACAGATGCATCAGATTATGCCTGGGGGGCCCACATGGCAGGAAAATGCATTCAGTGCAATGGCCTGCAAGCCAGATGCATCTTCATATCAATCAAAAAGAGATGCTAGCTGTTCAGAATGCCCTGACAGCTTTCAAGGATTTACTTCATCCAGGACAACTACTAATAAAGATGGACAGTACTACGGTCATGTGGTACATAAACAAGCAGGGTGGCACACGTTCCTACCCCCTCTGCAGACAAGCCATGACTTTGTGGGACACAGCATTGACTTGTCAAGTTCACCTGCAAGCACAATTCCTGCCAGGAAAAATAAATACTCTGGCAGATGAACTAAGCAGAAAGCTGATGGATCCCCACGAGTGGAAATTGGATCCGCAAGTCTTCAGCATGATAACAAGGAAATGGGGATGCCCAGACATAGATCTATTTGCCTCCCCTCTCAACTGCCAACTACAGAAATTCTGCACAAGAAGTTACTACAAGCAAGCATGGAAAGTGGATGCCCTGTCCTTCAGCTGGAAAAACCTAACAGTATATGCCTTTCCCCCACTGCCTCTCCTCCCCAAGGTACTCCTAAAGGTCTGACGAGAAGCCAAAAATGATACTGATTGCTCCAGACTGGCCACACCAGCACTGGTACCCAATCCTAAAGAGCTTGTCTCAAGAACCAGCCTGGACATTGCCTCAAACTTCACTTACTGACCCAACAAAACAGTCAGATCCTGCACAGCCACATCAGTACCTTAAATCTGGCAGCATGACGGATAATGTAGCCACTCATAACACTCTACTCTCTGAAGCTGTAATGGATGTCATCTTGGAGGCCAGGAGGCCCAATACCAGAAAATCTTATGCAGAAAAGTGGAAGAGATTATTTGCTTGGAACCAGGACCAAGGAATTGACACGTTTGTACCAAATATTCCTCAGATTTCTCAATATTTAACTGAGATGCTGGACAAAGGCCTTTCCTTTTCATCTATTAAGATTTATGCCTCTGCCATTTCAGCCCATTATAATACGGAACCACCTATTTTTTCTCACCCATTACTAAGGCAGTTCCTCAGAGGGGCCAAAAACATAAGACCCCCAAGAAGAGCACCAATACCTGCATGGGACCTAAAACTATGTCTTGGAAAAACTCACACTGCCTCCTTTTGAGCCAGCCTCAACAGCGGATATTAAATTCTTATCCTGGAAAACAGCTCTGCTCCTAGCAATAACCTCTGCAAGACGAGTCTCGGAGTTGCAGGCTGTCATGGCTGTGGAACCTTTTATCATTTTCCATCCAGACAGGGTTTCTCTGAGGATGAACCCTACATTTATGCCTAAGGTAGTGTCCAGTGTGGCCCTTAACTAAACCATTCACTTGCCTACCTTTTATCCAAACCCACAGAACAAGGGTGAGGGACTTCTGCATTCTTTGGACATGCACAGACAGCTACGCTTCTACTTAGACAGAACTAAAGCTTTCAAAAAGACTGAGCAACTTTTAGTAGCATATGCTGCAGGATCACAAGGAAAGGCTATCTCAAAACAGACTATTTCAAAATGGATAGGCCATTGTATTCGTTTCTGCTACTCACAGCTTGGCAAATCAGTGCCTGACTACATTAGTCCATATTCTACCAGAGCAGCAGCCACTTCAGCAGCCTTCGTCAGAGGATTACCAACCAAGGACATCTTAGAGGCTGCAAGTTGGTGTTCAGTGCACACTTTTACAAAGCACTACCACTTACCTCTCTACTCTAAATCCAGAGCAGGCTTTGCCACTGCAGTTTTGCAAGGCCTCATAGCTTCTCCTAATCCTATTTAGCCCAGGCACCCATCCTCAGCTTTGGGATTCAACCCAAGAGTAATGACTGCAACAGTGAAACACGATTAACATAGTACAGTTGTGTACCTGCCATAAATGTAGATGTTAGAGTGTATTCACTGTTGCAGTCCAGGTTACCCTCCCACCATCCCCCTTTCATTTGCTGGGTCTTATCTGTACTTCTCTATTGTATACAACCTATGTGGTGTATTTGCTTGTAGATGAAGGAAATGTTTACCTTAGTGCATGCATGTTTTTTGGCATACCCTTTTGGGGGTACCTGACATCTGGGTCAAGAAAAACTGAATTAAATGGTGTCGGCTGCATCTTTTATACCTCTGGCGCACTGACGTCGGGGAAGAGGCGACAGCAACCAACGCCAGACCAAGACTTTGGAATTCGGGCCGACTGCGGGTTGCCTGCCAGCAGGATAACCCAAGAGTAATGACTGCAACAATGAATATGCTCTAACATCCACATTTATGGTAGGTACACAACTGTACTTTGTAATGACTGCAGCAGTGATCCTTATAAAGAACGTATTAAAGTTCTTTAAAGAATTTCCTGTAAAAGTAGATATTTGAATAGGATCAGTGTTGTAGTACCTTTTCCTCTCTCTCTCTCCCTTCCTTTTCTAGAGGCATCCCAAGGCTGAGATGGATTTCCAGTTAACACTTCCCTTCCTTCAATCTCTGTTACTCCCTTTGACAAGGCTTCTTGAAGAGGGCATGTTTCTGGATTGGTTGTCCAAACTAACCCTAAGGGACAGATCATGATAGGACCCCTCAGAAGGAAAGAGCTGAAGGGAGCTATGGGCTTGTTTAATACATTTATACTCTGATAATGGGAGAAAGGAAAGAGCTTAAGGGAGGGTATAGCCTGATTTCACCTTTATATGTGGAATGTGGGAGGAAAGAAGGAGCCAAAGAAGGTGTGGGCTTTATAGCACCTTTACAGTTGGAATACGCAGACATCAGAGTGGAAATGGTGTCACTCCAGCAAGGGGAGAAGAGTACTCGGCTGTAGAAGAGTTTTCTATCATCCATACTGTGCTGTAACAGAGATCTCCATTATGGTGACAGCATCAGTGTCACTACTTGAATGTTTGCTGCTTTTGTAAGTTCTATAGGAAGGGTACAGTTAAGAGGAAAGTACAGCTGTGTGTTACTTTCAGGAAGATGCTCAGTGCTGACCTGATTGAACTGGTGAATTTAGGAGAAGCTTACGTTGTCTGATAATCTTGTCATGGCATTTATTGAAATATGATAAGGGCATTTTTGACTGAAAAGTTTTAGGATAGGTACTCCATTCAAGGAATTAGCAATTTACAAATCTGTTCTGCATTATCTGGTATGATATGCATGTACCAGAGTCGCCTGATCTGCCAAAAGACCCTCCTAATTGGAGACTTATTCTTAACATCCCCTTTGTCTGGATGGCTTCACCTTCCAATATCTGATGTGATCTCCTGTATGTTGAGCTGGTGTGCAACTGTTTTTCATTTGATTTTCAGGTTGTGCTTGCTCAGTGCATTGGGGAGTACAAACTGAGGAGTGTGCAGACTGTTGGTATGCTCTTGTTTCACTATAAGAAGGCATAAATGCTATCACTGATTGTGCACTCCCATTGCAAAGCTAGAAATAATTCATAATTCTGCAGTGATGAGTGGGACTTGCAAGAGGAAAGTCAGTGCAACAGGCTGTATTACATGTTAGCTGGTATAGTAAGAACGTGTTTTTCTACCTACCATGAGTGGCCATCTTGATATGGTGAGTACTAGTAATGTATTTCCGGAATTGTTACTAATAACACCATTCATGTTTATACACTGGAGTGTTTTTCTAAAGCACTTTGTAGATAACCATTTCAGAAAATCACATAGGTAATCAAGTTTTAATAAGTTATTGTTCCTAGTTCAATACAAGATTCATGGTAGTTGTTTGAAATTGGTGTAACCTGCATACTAAACTATAGAAACTCATCCCTCTTCTGAGAGGGAGTGCATTTGTGTGAAACTTGTACTCACTGCTTTTGGAACACTGATTTAGAAATACTTTTGACTAGGTAATTGTCATGTAGCTATAATTGTGATCTTTTCTCCATGTTTTTAGTCAAAACAGGAGAAGATGGCATGTCGAGATAAGAGCATGCAGGATCGGCTGAGGCTAGGTCATTTTACTACTGTTCGGCATGGAGCCTCATTCACAGAGCAGTGGACAGATGGATACGCTTTCCAGAATCTAATTAAGTAAGTCATTAAGTTCGGAATCTGAGAATTTTCTTGAGTCTTTCATCCTTAACCTAATTGTGTTTTTGTGAACTGTATTTGAAAGTGTGTGTGTATATATTTATATATATATATATATATATATATATATATATATATATATATATATATATATTTATTTATTTGAGCATCATTATTAAACTTGATATTTTTGAAAGGAGATGTAGATAAATCTACAGTAATAGAAAATAAAAAAATCAATTGATCTGAAGTAGTTAATGTCATTCTTTCTGCACATATGGGTATACGGATCAGATTCAGATCTGAGCCAGCAAAACTTTTCAAGCATCAGCTCCAAGTCCTCCCTTACCAATATTACATCACTTCCTCCTATCTAGCCCCAGATCTTGTTTGCCGCTGTATGAGTCAGCATCGTGTTCTCTGAGCTCTAAGCAAGGTGGTAAGGTTTTTTTTGGTCTTACTAGTGTAGTTGGTGTGAATACCTTTCCCTTTTTCCTCCCTTCTTCACGTTTGGTCGTCGTGTTAGTTGTAAAAAAAAAAAAAATTAAATATAGTGTTTGTGTAGTACTGTTTTGTAGTGGTTTCCCACCTACGCCCAATCCCTTGTTAAGGGTGTGTGTGTGTGTTGGCTGTTAGGGCTTTTTCTGTTATCCACTATGGCTGAACAGCCTAAGGTTCTTTTTAAGAAATGCATAAAGTGTGGTCATAAGCTCTCAAAAAAACTTCCCCTGCACGGAGGCGAATGCACGGCTCATAACATAAATCCAAAAATAAAAAGCCAGCAACTGTAAGCTGTAAAACTTGATTTAATGTATTGTAAAGAACCACATAGACCAGTTTCGGCTAAGGCATTTACCTAGCCTTCATCAGTGTAAAGTTACATAACTATTGTAAGGTTCTTATATAGTGAAACTTAATTCTTAACAAAATTTCATTGGTGAGCTCATAAATATGCATACATATGTTCATAAATATTCATTGAGACCAGGCTGAAATAAAGCACCTAATTTGACAATCCATTTTTTCTCTTTTGCATTCAGTTTATTGTGCCATCCTGATTTGTTAGTTCTATCCCCAATTATTTTATCAATAACAGTAAAGTGAAAACTAGCTGTACTATGTTTAAGAGTATGTTTATATAAAGCATTATTTGGCCGTTTGCACTTGACATCAGTAAGTCTATATGACCTCTGTATCAGGTGACAAACTTGTGGGCTGTATGCCCTGTGGCCATTGCACTAATTGTAAATTTGTGTTAAAAACAAAACACTTTTCTAGTAACAATACCAACAATATACATGATATTCAGTTTTTTGCAAATTGCAATACACGCTGGGTTATATATATGGCCTCATGTAGCTGTCATGCATTTTATATTGGTCAAACATGTAGACCTTTTAAATTATGTATATCAGAACATCTCAGTCTCAGCAGGGCAATCCTTCTGCCTTACGAGTGGTCTCTGAAACAATCAGTGGTGGAGAAAATCTTCCTTCTTTCGGGTCAGCCTTGCTGTGATCTCTCTGCATCTCCTTCCAACGCGAAGTGCAGCAACATCTTCGCTCTGATCCCCCCTCCGGGGGATGTCCCCAGGGACGCTGTAGTCCATGCTTGGCCGCCCGGGCTACTGTATGCTTATCCCCCATTACCTCTTATTCCGAAGTTCCTTCAGAGAGCTTGCCATCTGCAGTGGAAAGTCATTCTCATAGCTCCCTTCTGGCCTCACCAAGTGTGGTTTCCCTTCCTATGGTCTCACCTGTTGGCTCCTCCATGGACTCTAGATCCATGTCCGGATCTACTTGCTCACCGGTCAGGCATGCCCCTGCCCAACCTGGACAGTCTCAAGCTGACGGCATGGCTGCTCCAGTTCCCATGATCATTAGGACTCCTGGACTTTCGTCCCCTGTTAAGAACATTCTCGTAGCTCCTCTTAAAGCATCCACTAGGAAACTCTACAATAGCAAGTGGAGACGTTTTTGCGTTTGGGCCTCTCAACGCAGTCAGAACCCATTTACAGCCCCCGTTCTGGTCATACTGGATTTTTTGGCTGATCATCTTCTATCGGGCGCAAGTGCTTCCACCATCAAGGTTCAACTGGCTGCCATTTCTAATTTTCATGTAGGTGAAAATAAGGTTGCTCTGGCTTCTGCCAAACTGTGTAAAGCTTTCCGGAAGGGCACTTTTTTATTGCGACCACCAAATAAAGAAACAGTGCCCCCTTGGGATGTGACTTTAGTCCTTCAAGCTTTGACCTCTCCCCCTTTTGAGCCAGCCGGTTCAGTTCCGATGAAGTTTTTGTCGTGGAAGACAGCATTCTTGGTTGCCATCACTTTAGCTAAAAGAGTTTCAGAGTTGCAGGCCTTATCCTCCTTGCCCCCCTATTTGGTTTTCCACAAGGATAGGGTTTCGCTGCGTACGAACCCTTCTTTTCTTCCCAAGGTGTCCTCAGCAGCCAATATCAATCCATCTATAAATTTGCCAGTCGTCTTCCCAAATTTCCAAAATAGAGGTGAACGTAAGCTTCATTTATTGGATGTCCATAGACAGCTACGTTTTTACCTCCATAGGACTAAATCCTTCCGGAAGTCGGATCAATTGTTTGTCTCTTTTTCTAAACCATTTTTGGGCAAAGCAGTTTTGAAAGTGTCCATCGCAAGGTGGATCACTCTTTGTATTGCACAAGTTTATAAGGACAAAGGTTTATCTCCTCCTGGTGTATTGAAGGCTCATTCCATTAGGGCAATGGCCATTTCTGCAGCTTTCTGGTCAAGAGTTCCATTAGACGGTATCTGTGCGGCAGCGACTTGGGCCAGTTCGCACACATTCATCTCTCATTATAAATTGGATCTTATTTCTAGAGGGAGAGCATCCTTTGGCTCTGCGGTGCTCAAAAATATCCTTCCATAAGGTCCTCCCAGGAATACTAGTAGCTGGGGACTCTGTCCCCTATGTGCAGAAAGAATGAAGTTAACTACTTCAGATATAGGAGTTATGTACTTACCATAACGTTCCATTTGAGTAGTTGGACTTCATTCTTCTGCACCTTCCCTCCCTCCATCACCCTCACTCTTCAGGTTTATCTTGTTTAGGATTGTGGTTATGTTGCCATTTAGTGACAGCAAATTCGATCTGGGGCTAGATAGGAGGAAGTGATGTAATATAGGTAAGGGAGGAGCTTGGAGCTCGGAGCTAATGCTTGAAAAGTTTTGCCGGCTCGGATCCGAATTGAATCCGTATACCCATATGTGCAGAAGAATGAAGTCTAACTACTCAGATGGAACGTTATGGTAAGTACATAACTTCTATTTTTCACCAAATATACAATTTCCGTTCACTCTTAACATTATGTAAATTGCTGAAGTCCTTCCCACCCTTAAACCTTATTCCTGAACATTATTTTGCTTGTATTGTTCCTAGGAATTACATATGTTTCTGTCATTTGTACCTTTCCTTTTCTAATGATTCCACCTCCAGTTCTTTTATCTCATTTACAATATTCAGTACTTCAGTAGCAGTTTGTTTAGCTTTTGGTTTCCATTTCCAGTAATTAATATTTTGGTAACCAGTAGCATTAGATTTGTTAAGGCCTTACTGTGTCTAAGCAATTCAGATCCTGTGCAGATCTCAAAAGAATAATTTCCTTCGAACTATATGCTCCCATCAACTCACTACGCTCCCAAAAAAAATGTTCTCAGGTGCCTCTCTCTTCCAGTACAACTCCAGCATTTGTTGTGTACATGAGGAACATTTACTAAAGTCTGTAGACATTTCCAAGTTAAAATCCTAAACTTTCTGTACTTGGCTGCATACTTGGGAGATGTACATATGTTCTCCTATTGTTCCTTTGTAAATTTCTTTTCCAGTCTCTCTCTTGTATCTTTTCTAACCTCATCTGGTTGATTTTTATACAGGCAGTCCGTGAGTTAAGACATCTGACTTGCAGATAACGTATAGATAAGAACGGGCTGCCGCAATGTTGGAAATAATGTGAAAAATAAATCTTTAAAGTTGCCCAAATCTTAAGTTAAAATGAAAAATTTTGTTGTACTTTCCTTTTCCCTGTTCGTGACATTAATGTTCTGTACAGTAGAATGGGCAAATTACATTGCGGCTCACTAGGGTCTAGTTGACAGTAGGAGGTCTTGCAGAGGTCTGAAAGTTCAGGAAAGAGTGGAAAACATTCATGAGTGATGCCAGTAGTACAGAAATGTGAAGCGAAGTTTAAAAAGAGGTAAGTTTAACATATTTTTTGTATGGAACGTTCTACTGTACTGCATTGCAATACACTATAGTAGAATATTTCATGTACATGTTTCGACTTGACTTACAAATTTTTACTTATGGACAGACTAAAAAAATTGATTTCATCCTTAACCCAGGGACTGTTGTAGGCATTCTGAAGTATTGTATATTGTCTACTAATTATGCTTTTTTAACAGCGGCTTCTGTTATAGACTCAATTAAAAAACTCTTAACAGAGCTGGTCTTTAACTTGGCACCTATCCTATCCCTTTCTCTTTGCCTACACTCTGGTGTCAATCCCTGATAGGAAGGCTCTTGCAGTCCAAACTTCTGCTTGATCTCATTCCACCCTTATCTTTCAATCTTATTTGCTCCCAGTACATTTGATGTTCTTGTGCAGGTTGGCGTTTCAGTATTTAAACGGGATGTCAGAAAAAGTGAATAACTGTATTTCATTAAGAGGAGGCTTGATTGTGCTAGGTTAGTGTTTGGGGCTCGGATGCTCCGGCGCCTGCTTCATCCAAGCGCAAAGATAAAACAGTGAAGCCTAGGGAGAGGAACCGCAGCCCGGATGTCGGTCCTTTCGGAGGTTTTGCCAGGAGTTTCAATGGTGTCTCAGGCAGATACTTTACTGTTACAGGATGTGCCCTCTCAGGAGGCAGGCCAGGCTGAGGGGCTTCTCAGGTAACTGTTCTTCCTCTCTTCCCAAGGTAGTTAGGGCCTCTCCTTCTGTTGCCAAAGCTTCTTTTAGAGGTAGGCCAAGTTCAGGTTCTGTGGGGCTTCTCCTAGCATTTCGGCTCTGTGCCTAAGAAACATATGCTCAAAATGGCAGAAGATTTGATTACTCTGATTAGAGGTTCTATGCCCCACCTGATAAGAGGCCTAGGGTGGAACAGGAGTTTGATAGTTTTGAACAGTGTTCACAGGCTTGAGTCTTCTGGGAAGACTTTTCCTACTTATTCTGATTCTGATGTGGATGATTCCACCCCTGCTTCTCCTCCTGAGGATTTTTCATTTCAGAGACTCTTCACTCCATGAGGGAGCACTTTAAATGGGAAGGCCAAGATTACTCTGACTCTAGAAAAAGGCTTAGGGAATTCTTGTTTTTGCCTCAGCATAGGCCCTTAGCTATTCCTCCTGTGTTGAATGTGGTGGAGGATGTGTTTGGAGAGGCTTCTCTGAACCCTGTCTCCTTGGCTTCTGCGCCTGGTAAGCCTGATAGTTATTATAGGGTGCCAAGCTCATAAGTATTTGTTTAAGAGTCCCAGGGCGGACCCGGAAACTGTTTCTCAGGGGCCTAAAGGTGTTAAGGCTTCTGTGGTTAAAAATCCTGTTCCCTCTGATAAAGAGGCAAGGGCTTTGGATAGGTGGGGTAAGAAAGTATATACTTCTTCCACTTTGGCCATGAGGGCGTTGAATTGTCAGTTTCATATGCTGAAATATCAGAATTATCTCCTTTCACAATTGAAATCTAAGGTGGATGCTTTGGTATTGAGTGTAAAGAATTGCTGGATTTGGTTCATGTGTCTGAACAAGTGGGTAAGCATTCTTTGCAGTGTGGTTTTGATGCTGTTCAGGCCTCCTCGAGGGTGGCTGCTACTAGTTCTGTTCTTCGCAGACATGCATGGTTGAAGGATCAGAATTTAGCTGAGCATGTTAAGACCAGGATTTTGGATGCTCCTTTACAGTCTGATGTGTTGTTTGGACAGCCTGTGGAAGCAGTTTTAAAGAAAATGGAGGACAAAGCTAAGTCTATGCAGACTGTTAAAGATTTTTGCAGGTGCAGCCTGTTTAGTAGAAATTGGCCTGCTAAGGGGTGGACATATCCTGCTTATGGTGCCCAGTCTAGGGGTAGGTCTAGACGGGTAGGGCAGGGCTCAAGGTTTGTTTAGGCCTAGATCAGACAGTTCACCTGCTCAGACTTCTGGTGAGGGCAGGGGTCAGTCCTAGAACCAATGACCTGCCTTTTCAGCTGCCAGTGGACTCTCGTCTGGCAGCTCCTTTAGGAAGATTGTCTCTTTTCAAAGAAAATTGGGATTTAATCACTCAAGACAGATGGGTGCTGGATATCATTCATCACGGGTACAGATTTTATTTCCACACAATGCCCCTTTCAAAGGCATGCCAGATGTTCCTCCTCCACAAAGAAAAGAGGCTCACAAGCAAGTTTCTCAGTTACTCCAGATAGGGGCTATTCAGCCAGTCCCTGTGTCAGAAAGGGGCTTGATTTTATTCTCGCGTGTTCCTAGTGCCAAAGAAGGGGAACACGTGGAGACCAATTTTGGATTTATCTATCCTCAACACTTATCTGGACATTCCCAAGTTCAAGATGTTGACGTTACAGCAACTGTTACCTCTGCTGGGCAAGGATCACTGGATGGTAACTTTGGATCTCAAGGAAGCTTACCTTCATGTGCCCATAAGGCTAAGTTGCAGAAAGTATCTGCGTTTACGAACTGGAGATTTTCATTATCAGTACTCTGCATTGCCCTTTGGCTTATCTACTGCCCAGAGTATTCACAAAGGTTCTGGCTCCAGTGATAGCTTACTTCAGGCTTCAAGGCATTCAAATTTATCCTTACTTGGACGACTGCCTGATTCTGGCTCAAGAAAAGGAACACCTTCTACAGCATCTGGAATATGTCATAGCAGTGCTAAGATGCCTAGGGTATTCTGTGAACGAAATAAAGTCCAGTCTAGTACCCTCTCAAGACATGTGCTTTCTGGGTGTGAGACTGAATACAGCAGCCCAGATGGCCTTTTAACCCCGGACAAACAAAAGAGTCTGTCACTTTACTTCCATCAACTATCTCATCAGTCCGTGCTGACTGCAAGGACAGTCCTTCAAGCATTAGGGTTCATGGCATCTTGTATTCTGGTGCTTCCCAATGCCAAACTGCATATGAGGAAGCTGCAATGGTATCTCAAAATGTATGGACACAGCACTGCCAAGATTTGGACACTGTCATTCAAATAATACCTTGCCTTCAAAAGGAATTCTTGTGGTGGGCTCAGGAATGTCACCTAAACAAGGGACTCTCTGTGACCGTCAGATTTTAACGACAGATGCCTCGGACACTGCTTGGGGAGCTCATCTAAATGGAAAGTGGATACAAGACAAGTGGCCTGCCAGACTACAGCATCTACATATCAACATGAAGGAGATGTTAGCAGTCCAGTTTGCATTGATGGCGTTCAAGGAGTTACTTCTTCCAGGGCAGGTGTTGATTCTGACAGACAACACAACTGTCATGTGGTACATCAACAAGCAAGGGGGAAAAGATGCTTATCCTCTATCTAGGCAAGAAATGGTTTTATGGGAGACTGAGTTAAGCCTGCAACTGACTCTTCGGTTTCTGCCAGAGCACAGAACTCCTAGCAGATGTATTAAGCAGACAAATCATGGATCCCCACAGTGGAAACTGGATCTTCATGTATTTCAGAAATTGACAGTGTCATGGGAACTCCAGACATAGATCTGTTCGCTTCTCCACTAAACCACCAGCTGCCAAAGTATTGCACAAAGGGGTTTCATCACACAGCTTGGAAAGTGGATGCTCTGTCTTTCAGTTGGAAAAACCTTCATGTCTATGCCTTTCCACCTCTACCTCTTCTTCCAAAGGTATTACTAAAGGTCAGACAGGACAGGCCAAGGATGATTTTGATAGCTCCAGATTGGGCCCCGCCACATTGGTACCCACTTCTAAGGAGTCTTGTAAAGAAGTCTCCATGGCCTTTACCTCTGATTCCTCATCTGTTATCTCAGAAGGACGGTCATCTGCTCAATGTCAAGCTTCAATCTCTTCATCTCACAGCTTGGCATATTCTGTGTTGAAGCATGGTAGGTCTCAGCTTCCTCAACAAGTTTTAAATGTGATTATGGAAGCTAGAAGGCCTAGTACTAAAAATGGAAGAGATTTTTATTTTATTTGGAGATTTCAGAGGCTAATTTGAGTGTGGCTCTTCAATATCTTACTGAATTATTGGACAAAGGTTTGTCTTCCTCTTCCATAAAGATTCATGCTGCAGCAATTTCAGCTCACTATGATTGTGACCCACCTTTTTGTTCAAGCAGTTTCTTAGAGGGGCAAAGAATATAAGACTACTCCTGCTTGGGATCTCAATTTTGTGTTGGAAAAACTTACTCTACAACCTTTTGAGCCTGCAGCTACTGCTGAATTGAAATATTTGTCATGGAAGACTGCTTTTCTGTTGGCTATTACTTCTGCAAGAAGGGTGTCTGAGTTGCAGGCCCTTATGGCAGTGAACCCTTATGGCGAGTAGCTTTTGATTTTCCATAAGGACAGGGTATCACTTCCTTTATGCCTAAGGTGGTTTCTAGTGTGGCTTTAAACCAAACTATTCATTTGCCTCGCTTTTTGCAGATCCTCAAAATAAAGGGGAAAAGATTTTGCACACTTTAGATGTACACAGGCAATTGCGTTATTATTTGAGCAGGACTAAAGATTTTAGGCAGTCTCAGCAGTTACTTGTTTCTTTTGCTTTGAGTTCACAGGGCAAGCCTGTGTCAAAACAAACTATTTCTAGGTGGATTGGCTTTTGCATTGCATTTTGTTATTCCCATCATGGCAAACAGGTTCCAGCTGGGATTAGGCCTCATTCCACTAGGGCTACTGCCACTTCAACAGCATTTCTAAGGGGGGTGGCAACTAAGGATATTCTGGAAGCAGCTACTTGGAGTTCAGTGCATACTTTCTCTAGGCATTATCACCTGCCTATATACTCTAAGTCTAGAGCTGGTTTTGCCACAGCTGTTTTACAAGGCATGTTGTCAGCTCCTGCTACTTTATAATTTGCCAGCCTCCCTTACCTCTGCTTTGGGATTCTACCCAATTGTCAGGACTGCAGCGAACATAGTACAGTTTTGTACCTACCATAAATGTAGATGTTCGAGGATTCCCTCCTTCCCTCTGTGTTTCAGGGTGGTTGTGTAGGTGAGTTTACATGCTTATATTTTTGTATATATTACTGTATATATTGTACATGTTTTTGGTGCAGGTTGTTTTGGGACTTGTCTTTTGGGTCTTCTGACATCTGGGGCAAGAAAAGACTGAGGAAATGGCGTCGGTCATGCGTGGGCCGACTGGGGCCGGAGACTATACCCAATTGTCAGGACTGCAGCAAGGGAATCCTCGAACATCTACATTTATGGTAGGTACAAAACTGTACTTTTCTTTGCCAAGTTTTCTCCCATCCATACTGACGGAATTTCATGTCTACAGTACTGTGTTGGCTTAGTTCTTAGGACACTTTCTGCTATTTTATGAATATACTATTCTGTAAGGTGATGGTGGTTTTCCTCGAGGACCTGCATCCCAAATCCTGCTTTCTCCTTATCTCTTGACACACACACACAGTTCCATCATCATCCCTTTCCACTCATTTATAACTTTCTTGTTGTATTATGTATTTGAGCCTTAACTCCATAGCTCTAAAGTATCTGTTCAAATCAGATAATCCTAAGCCACCTTGTTCTGTGAATCAGCGTACGTCACTTAACTCTTGCCCTCTTCCCCTCCTAAATAAATTCCTTCAGCTCTTTTGTATTCCACAGCTGTTTCACTGCTTGATAAAAATGTGCCTGAACTGTATATAAAACCAATTCACTTAAAAAAAATATTTCATTGGTTGTATCTTATTGTCCTTATTCATAATCAAAAGTGTTGAATTTCTCAGTTTTTGTATAATCCTTTGTTTAGTTTATTTTGGTTTATCCTTAACCTGCCTTAACAGAATCATTTTTTAATCCTACCACCTAAAAACTTAATCGTATGTCCCCATAAATACAGGCAGATGTTCATCGTGCATACAGCTGCAGTCATTACAGATGGGTTATCCTGCCGTCGGGTCCTAGGTCGGCCGAATTCCAAAGTCTAGGTCCGGCGTTGGTTGTCGTCGCTTCTTCCCTGACGTCAGTGCGGCAGGGGTATAAAAGAGGCAGCCGACGCCATTTTCTTCAGTCTTTCTTGCCGCCTGGTGCCCGAAGCAGAAGCAGTTTGCAAGTGCTGGTCGGCCAGCTCCTGAGATTTACGAAAGTATTTCAGCCGAAGTCTTCTTGAAAGCTAAGTACCCCGCTGGGGAAACTTTTCTTGCCTCGGACTGATGTCAGACAAAGTTAATAATTGCATTTCATGTGGGAAGCAAATACTGCATAAGGATTTCCACTCTTTCTGTATACCTTGCTTAGGCCCAGACCACGACGTCTCGGCCTGCCGTTTTTGTGCTAGATTCAACAAGCGCACTATTAAGCGCCGGGCGGAGTTCGCCCTTCACTATTTTGGCAAAAAAATAAATTATATTATGTCGTCAGATACTCAGACTCCAGTTTTGAGCAAAAGATGCAAAGATAAGGACCGACATACGAGGTCCGCACTGACTACAGAGACCACGCTAAGGCCGACTACCGGTTCTCCGGTGCTCAGCGAGGCGCCTACGCAGCCCCTGAGTACCGATGACACTACATTACCGGTGACTTCAGTACCCAAGGTCACAGGCTCCTCGGTCCCCATTCCTACTGCAGATACCGCCGCCACTCTTGGCGGGGAAACTCAGAATTTAGACAGGCCTGCCATTTCTCAAGGTGTCTTCAGGCCTTCCTCCTTCTCTATTAAAGCTTTCACTAAATCTAAAGCAGCCATGAAAACCAAAAAACAGGGTCCTCAGACCCCCTCACAAGGCCCCATGCCTAAAAAGCAGATGCTTAAAATGGCTGAGATTTGATTACTCTTATCAGGGGTTCTCATCCCCCCTCTGACAAAAGGCCCAGATTAGAGGAAGACTACCCTTCCTCAGATCAAGCTTCTATTACCTCAGAACTTTCTGAGGACCAGGATTATGCCTATTCTCCTTTCGAAGACTGTGATGCAGAGGAGTCTATTCCCTCGGTCCCCCCCCCGAGGACTACTCTTTTGGGGAAACCCTGCATACATTGAGGGAACACTTTCACTGGGAAGGCCAAGATTACTCAGATTCCAAGAAAAGGCTCAGGGAATTTCTTCTGCTCCCCCAGCATAGGCCCCTGGCTATCCCTCCTGTTTTTGATATGTTGGATGATGTGTACACAGAAGCCAGCCTTAATCCAGATTCTTTGCCTCCAGCTCCTGTTAAACCAGACAGGTATTAATGGGTTCCTGATTCTCACCAGTTCCTATATAAAAGCCATACTGCTGACCCAGAAACTATTTCACAGGGTCCCAAGGGAATTAAGGCCTCTACTGCTAAAAACCCATTACCTTCAGAGAGAGATTCCAGAGCTCTAGAATGGAGGGGGGAAAAGGTGTACACCTCGGCCACTTTAACCATGAGGGCATTAAACTGTCAGTTCCATATGTTAAAGTATCAACAGTTTTTGTTATCTCAGTTGAAAAGCAAAATGACGCAACCAGAACAACTAGATTTAAAAGAGTTGCAGGATTTGTTGCATGGTCCAGAGCAAGTGGGTAAGCATACCTTGCAGTGTGGTTTTGATGCCTTAGAGGCCTCATGTAGAGCTGCTGTTACGGGGTCTGTTATACGTAGGCATGCTTGGCTCAAAGAGCAAACCTTACCAGATCATGTGAAAGCTAAATTATTAGATGCACTTCTTCAAAAAGATGTCTTGTTTGGTGTTAAAGCTGAGGAGGTACTAAAGAAAATGGAGGAAAAAGTGAAATCAATGCAAACAGTGAAAGATTTCCTGCAGGTACAACCTCCACGTTTCAGCAAAAACTGGCCTTCAAAAAATTGGTCCTTTCCAGCCACAGACAGACGCCAAAGGGGCAGATACAGACGTCCAAGGGGTAGAGGGCAACCTCAGGGATCTTTCAGAGCCAGACAGTGGCAAGCACCAACCCCAAGAGGTGGAGAAGATAGATCACAGTCATTTAGAAAACAGACACAATGACTTCCCCCTACACCTGCCAAGCAAAGCTTTAATGGCAGCACCTTTGGGTGGAAAACTGGCATTATTCTCGAAAAATTGGCATATTGTTACAAAAGACAAATGGATTCTGGACATTATAGACAGAGGCTACAGGTTCCACTTTCACATCCTTCCAAAAATGAGAGGCATGCCGAACCTGCCACAAAATCAAAGGGCAGATGCACAAAAACAAATTTCAGCTCTCATGGACATGAAAGAAATTCAAGAGGTACCTGCAAAAGAACAAGGTCAAGGGTTTTATTCCAGACTATTCCTGGTACCAAGGAAAGACAGATTGGAGACCTATCTTAAACCTATCCATCCTAAACACATATCTACAGGTACCAAAATTCAAGATGCTCACATTACAGCAACTTCTTCCCATGCTGGGCAAGGAGTCTTGGCTGGTAACATTGGACCTCAAGGAGGCATACCTGCATGTCCCTATCAGACAAGATTGCAGAAGATACCTCGGATTTCTTGCAGGTTCAACCCATTACCAATTCTCTGCATTGCCCTTTGGCTTATCTACTGTGCCCAGAGTGTTTACGAAATGCCTGGCATCAGTAATCGCCTTCTGCAGACTACAAGGAATACAAATATACCCATATCTGGACGACTGCCTGATCCAAGTGGACAGCAAGGACAATACTACTGCATCCCCTGGCGTTTGTAATAAAACTGTTGAACTTCCTGGGATACACAGTCAACAAAAAGAAACTAATACCCTCTCAAATAATTTTCCTGGGTGCCAGCTTGAATACAACCACCCAGATGGCCTACCTCACGCCAGACAAACAAGGGCAACTGTCTCAATACTTCAGCAAAATGGCAACTTTCACCAGGCTAACTGCAAGGAAAGTCCTGCAGGCTCTGGGATTCATGGCATCTTGCATCCTCCTAATCCCATGTGCAAAGCTGCATGTGAGGAAACTTCAATGGTACCTAAAAAACTTATGGTCTCAACACAGCCACAGCTTGGAAACAATTATACCACTCATTCCATGCCTTCAAACGGAATTTTTGAGGTGGGTTCAAGCTTGCCAAAGAAACACAGGTCTCCCTTTCTGTGTACCTCAAGCAACTCAAATCATCACAACAGACGCCTCAGACTACGCCTGGGGAGCACATATGACAGATCAATGCATTCAGGGAAAATGGTCCCAAAAAGCGAAGCACCTACACATCAACCAAAAGGAAATGCTAGCCATGCAAAATGCTATTATGACCTTCAAAGACCTACTGCATCCAGGCCAGCTATTGATAACTACAGACAACACCACAATGATGTGGTACATAAACAGGGGGGAACTCATTCATACCCCCTGTGCAGGCAAGCCATGACCCTATGGAACACAGCACTGGAATTGCAAATTCAACTACAGGCACAGTTCCTGCCAGGGAAGGAAAACACACTGGCAGACAACCTAAGCAGAAATATGACAGATCCACATGAATGGAAGTTGCATCCTCAAGTTTTCACAAAGATAACTCAGGCATTGGGACAGCCAGACATAGATCTCTTCGCTACCCACAGAAATTACCAGTTGAAAAAATGTTCAAGGAGCTATCATCCACAGGCCTGGAAAGTGGACGCACTTTCTTTCAATTGGACAACATTGACAGTCTATGCCTTCCCGCCTCTTCCTCTGCTGCCCAAAGGTCTATTAAAAGCCAGAGCAGAGAGGCCGAAAATGATTCTCATTGCTCCAGACTGGCCAAGACAACACTGGTATCCGCTCCTGAAGAGCCTGACACATTCCCCACCATGGATCCTACCTCTAGTCCCTCTTCTGTTGTCCCAGCACAACTACAAAACCCTTCACAGCCAGCTCAAAACCCTAAATCTAGCTGCATGGAGAATTCCTTGATTTCCCAACAGACTCTCCTCTCCAAGGAGTTGCAGGATGTCATCTTGGAGGCCAGAAGACCTTCTACTAGAAAAGCCTACTCCGCCAAATGGAAATGATTTTGTGCCTGGAATCAAGAAAAGGGCCAGAATCCTTGGGTAATAAATATACCTCAAATTTTACAGTACCTAGCTGAGATGTTAAACAGTGGACTTTCCTTCTCCCATCAAGATCCACGCTTCAGACATTTCTGCACAATACAACACAGATCCTCCTTTATTCTCTCATCCTCTCTTAAGGAGTTCCTCAGAGGGGCAAAGAATATAAAACCCCCAAGGAAACCACCAGTCCCTGCTTGGGACCTCAACTTCGTATTGGAAAAGCTGACCCTTCCTCCCTTCGAGTCAGCTTCTTCAACAGAACTACAATACTTGTCATGGAAAACAGCCTTTCTTCTGGCTATCACCTCAGCACACAGGGTTTCTGAGCTACAGGTCCTCATGGCTGTGCAACCATTTATCATTTTCCATCAGGACAGAGTTTCCTTACGAATCAACCCTACCTTTATGCCAAAGGTAGTATCCAGTGTAGCTTTGAATCAGACTATCCACTTAACTACCTTTTATCCTAATCCACAAAACAAAGGGGAAAGACTACTACATTCCTTGGACATTCACAGACAACTTTGTTACTATTTGGACAGGACAAAGCCATTCAGGAAATCCGAGCAACTCTTTGTGTCCTATGCTACAGGTGCTCAAGGAAAGGCTATTTCCAAACAGAATTTCAAAATGGATAGCCCACTACATACGCTTTTGTTACTCATTTCATGGAAAAACTGTGCCTGCATGCATCAGATCCCACTCCACCAGGGCCACAGCTACCTCTGCAGCCTTCCTCGGGGGGGTTCCTACCAAGGACATTTTGGAAGCAGCCACTTGGAGTTCAGTCCACACTTTCTCCAAGCATTATCACCTTCCACTATATTCTAAGTCTAGAGGGGGTTTTGCCACAGCAGTCTTGCAGGGCATCCTTGCTCCTCCTACTTCCACTTAGTGCCTACCACCCCTACTTAGCTTTGGGATTCTTCCCATCTGTAATGACTGCAGCTGTATGCACGATGAACATAGTACAGTTTTGTACCTACCATAAATGTAGATGTTCAAGTACTCGTACAGCTGCAGTCCAGGTTACCCCCCCCCTCCGTCCCCTCTTAGGACAGGCCTTATGACATACACCTTATCATACAACCTATTTGGGGTATTCTCTTATGGTGTATTTGCTTGCAACTACTATTTTTTGATTATTCTATATTGCATGTTTGCATAAATTTATGTTTTGCCTTCCTTCTGGGGGCACCTGACATCTGGGGCAAGAAAAACTGAAGAAAATGGCGTCAGCTGCCTCTTTTATACCCCTGCCGCACTGACATCAGGGAAGAAGCGACGACAACCGACGCCGGACCTAGACTTTGGAATTCGGCTGACCAAGGACCCGCCTGACTGCAGGATAACCCATCTGTAATGACTGCAGCTGTATGAGCACTCGAACATCTACATTTATGGTAGGTACAAAACTGTACTTTGTTGAACCAGTTCATGTGTGGGTACGTAGTCTACTGCTGTAGCCTTTATTTTGTCTTCATTAATTTTATGTCCAGGAAAGACTTGAATCTGTCTGTGTTCCACTAAACTGAAATTTACCTTTCTGGATCTTTTAAGAACAAAATATCTGCAAGTAGTTGAATTTTACTATTTTCTTTGCTAATGTTTTTAATCGTAAAACATATAAAGGGGGGGGGGACATCCCTGCCTTGTTGCTGTATTCAAACACAGCTTGATTGAGAGAAACCATCCCACCTATGTGTACATGTGTTTGATAGTGTGTGTATATGCGTGTATATGTTTATGTATGTATCGTGTGTGTGTGCGTGTGTGTCTATATATATATATATATATATATATATATATATATATATATATATATAATATAGGTATATAAAATAGAAAACATAAGGGAAAACTAATTGTACAGGTGTGAATACTCTTGATATCGTACAAATGATTAAAATATAGACCATTGGCAAAATTGGGATAAGGTGTCCGTCATAAATCAGTTTGAATTATGTTTACTTTTTAGTAAGAATGCAAGCTGGTATTTTGTCCACCGTGTTTTTAGACTTGTCAAAGGCATTTGATACTGTCTTGCACCAGCAACTACTCATTCTACTCTCCTCAATAGGACTTGCACAAAACTCATTGACAGTGGGTACTTAGTTACTTATCTGGAAGCCAACAAGCCATTAAATGGTAACTAAAGCCTTCTTATTCTTTCAACCAGTTACTACAGGTGTCCCTCATGGTTCTATCCTGGGTTCTCTCCTATTTAATATATTTATTAATAACCTTTATATCTCCACTTACCATACCAGTTTAGTTCAGTACACAGATGACTCAACATTATGTACAGGCTCAACAATAAATAAGCTCCAAGACATCCAAAAATCCTTCTCTGTAAAAATCGGGCTCAAAGAAACGAACCTCCTCCTCAACCCCAAGAAAGCCAGTTAATGTTTTTTTACCTCAAAAAGTTGCCAGAATCAGTCATTCACTATAAAGTCAGCAAATAATACTGTCACTGAAACTGTAACTCACAATAAACTTCTAAGCGTTATGATAGATGATGGTCTCAAATATGGCCAGCTTATACTGCATATCTTTAAATCTACAGACTAGAAGCTAGGCTTCCTGTATAGGAGCAATGGATTCCTTACAGGTACTGCAAGAAAAGTTCTAGCCACCACCTTCTTACCACCCAGCTCTCTCATATGCCACTCCTATCCTAACATAAAGAATACTGAAAGAAAGAAACTTGCCTCTTGCTACAATAAAATAGTTGAATTTGCCACCAGTCTCCCTCTTAGGACCCACCATTGTCATAACTTAAAGCAGTTAAACTGGCTTGAACTGCACAATTACCTAACGTTCACAATTAACCACGGTGCACACACTAATTCATCATCCAAACAATTCCCTGCACTAACAACATGTTACTGCCCTATTTTTCAGCAAGGGACCTCTGTTCTATTAATAAATTCTTACTACTCACAAATAAGTCAAATAATGTTGCAGTAGACACTGTGTAGTCCCAGTACATTGCTAAACTCTGGAATAGTATTCCCACACAAATATAACTCTCTGACAAACTTGATAGTTTTAAACCACTGCTTAAACAACTTGTTAACCAGTCCTGTTCCTGCACATGCTCATCACCAGGTTAAGACTGTGCTCACTGTTCAATACTTTCCAAATACTCTCCTTAAACAGAATACTCTCAACCTCTCACTGAAATGACAAAATATTTTTTATACACAGCAGCTGCCTGTACAATTCACCAAGTTTCATGTAGGCTTTCTCCTTGGTAACTTCTACCTCTGTAAAATCTTAAAATGTATAAATACTGTATGTGTATGAATGTAGAGAGAAGTGTAACAATTTTGTGAAGGATAAAACAAAACCAAATAGCTCTCCAAAGGATAAATGCCTTGTTGAATGAAAAGAAGCTTAAATAAAATAATCCAACAGTGTATGCAACTAAAGAAACATGTAGAAGGACCACAAAAGTAAACTTCAAGCATGTTTGTTAAAACGAACCCAGTGTACAAGAACAAGTAAGTGCTTTCACAGTTAGCTTCATCAGACCAAAATATTGCACACCCCATAACCAAGTTTAAGTACAGCAACCTGGCCAATCAAACTGCATGATGAAAGCCACATGATAAAAAGCATTGGGTTGTATCTTAAACACACATTGAGTACAGTATAAAACATGTGTCTATAACTTTCACCATGAAAGCAAATATGCAAATAAAAAGCATTCTATGACAAAAAATTAAAAAAAAAAAAATCAATCTATATATATATATATATATATATATATATATATATGTGTGTGTATATGTGTGTGTGTGTATATATATATATATATATATATATATATATATATATGTGTGTGTGTGTATTTTTATATATATATATATATATATATATATATATATACACATACATACTGCGGTGGTGGTGCTGCGATAGCGAGTTCCGCTGTAGCGACCCCTAACCGGGAACAGCCGAAAGACACAAACAAATATATAATATATGCACGCGCATGCACACACACACGCGCACACACGCACACACACACATACAAGATGTACTCAGTATGTGTTTAAGGTGCAACCCAATGCTTTTTGTCATGTGACTTTCATCATGCAGTTTGATTGGCCAGGTTGCTGTATTTAAACTTGGTTATGGGGTGTGCAATATTTTGGTCTAAAGAAGCTAACTGTGAAAGCGCGTAGCAGTTCTTGTGCACCGGGTTCATTTTAATAAACATGCTTGAAGTTTACTTTTATGGTCCTCCTATGTGTTTGCTTCATTGTGTACACTGTTTGATTATTTTGTAACAATTTTGGGTATTACCCAGCTGGACTTTACCTGTTAGAGAAATAAATATTTAAATCATAGATCCAATGTTGTCTCTTCTGTTTGGATTCAACCTGTAGGTTAATGGATTGGACTCGGACCCGAGACAGGTCACATTCCATAGACTTCAGCCTGTCAAGCTCCACCCTCTTTGCCCGTAATCCCTTACTCCTCCTAACTACCCTAGATCTCGTTTGCCTCCATTCCTGGATAGCAGTGTGGTCGTTTGCTCCTGCCAAGTTGCATCTTTTGCTAGCATTTAACAGAGGTGATGTTAAGTTGTCAGTCTCGCCTTCATTCTTGCTGGATGGGTTCGGAGCCACTCGGCACTTGCTTTAGCTTGAGAACTCCTTTTACCAGCTCGAGGCAAACCTATATCCCATGATGCAAGGCGGAACTCCCTGAGATCTCGTTTGCCGCTTAGCGAAAGAGGTCTCCTTTACCAGCAGAGGTAAGTGAATTTCTTGTTAAAGAAAGAGAAGCTTAGTTAGGGTTTTATTTCCCCCTTTTATTCATAGTATAGTCTGTAGTGAATTACAGCCCACCCTATTCCCTTGTTTTTCAAACTTTTATAACCTTTTTATAACCTTTAGTGTAAAGTTTTTAGTTAGGCCTAAAACCCCAGTTGTTAATCCCTTCCTGTGTGTTGTGTGTAGGGGATTAATTTTGTGTGTTTGTTGGGGTTTGTGTGTGTTTCTTCCTCCTAGGTTATGTCTAGGGAAGGCAAGGCCTCAGGCTTCAAGAAGTGTGACTCGTGCTGTCAGAAAATGTCTCTGACAGACGGTCACACTTCTTGTGTTTATTGCCTGGGGCCTGTGCGCCTGCAGGACTCCTGTGCTTTGTGTCACTCTTTTAGCCAGAGAGTCCTGCAGGAAAGGAGGAATAAGCTTATCCTCCGTGGCTTACTTAAGCCAGAAGGTTCTCCCTCTAAAGCAGGGTCTGGGAAACCTTCTAAGCCACCGAAGGCTCAGGCTTCAGTATCCAAGCCTCCTCCGGCTCCGGCTGGAACCGATGTATCTACCTTGAAAGTAGTGGGTTCGGTGCCGGCTGGTTCCGATACCTTATCTACTGTAGCCTTGTCGGCTCCGGCTGGAGCCGACACTTTATCCAGCATCAGAGCCGAGAAACCTTCGGCTCCATCTGGAGTTCAGGGGACTTCGGCTCCGATGGCTCCGTCCCGAAAGAGATCTCGGTCCCCTTTGTTACTAAGTATCCACTCGGCTCCGGGGTCTCCTCTTTTGTCGGAGAGGAGCCATCGGAGCCGATCTTCGAGATCTTCCAGGCTGTCTGACCACGACTTGGAGAGGGTGGTAAGCAGGCTGTTGAAGTCTCAGGCACTGGCCCAAATGCTCCATAGCCCGTCTCAACAGACTTCGGCTATAGCCTCACCCCTTGAACTTCCTCCTCCGACTCCACATCAGAGTTCGGAGCCTGAGCTTCTCGGGACAGCGACTGTTTCGATGCCGGAGCCGATACATCCTTCGGCTCCGTCATCCTCGGCTCCGATCTCCTCCTTGAGACCTTCCTTGGAGGGATCCGGTCATCGGGTTTCCCTTGTCGGCTCCGAGGGGGCTAGTGGCTTCGGACCCTTGTCCGACCCCGCTCTCCCTCTCGGGGCTTCGGCTTTGGTAAGCTCGGCGCCGACATCGGCCTCGGAGCCTTCCCTCTCAGTGGAGCCGGGCATTCCTGTTTCCTCGGAGCGGGGATATTCCGGCCTCCCAGGGAGGGGAGCCTTTGAGGTGATGAGGAGTGTCCTGGCCTCCGAGCCTGGTCAACGGTCCATCCCTCTAGCTCCTCCCTCATCAGTGCCTGCAGACGCCTCTTGCCAGCCTCTTGCTCTTAGGCCCAGGGATCCATCGCCCCAGGTTTCCCCATTGGGAATTTCCTCCTCTTCCGAAGTTTCTCCTGATCCTGCAGGTGAACCCCCTCGGAAGAGGACGTGTAAGAGGAAACACACAGACTCCCCCGAGTCTACTACATCGGATACCGACTTAGATGAGTCGTAGGTTTCCCCATGATCCCCTCTGAGGATGTCTCTTTTTCAGACATCCTTGAGCTCCTCAAACAGAGGGGGAATTGGCCAGCCATTGATCCCTCCGAGGATGAGTCGGTATACCTGGAGGCTTTTGGATCCCGACCCTCCACCTCCTGGGTGTCTCCGCCTTTCGACCCACTTATGCAGGTAGTGGCTCGGAAGGCGTGGGCGGCTCCAGATTCTGTGGAACCTGTCCCCAGGAGACCATCCAAATTCATCACGGCCCCTACGGACAAACAGTTCCTTTCCAAAGGTGTCTCTGTGGATGCTATGGTGGTGGCGGTGGCCACTAAGAAGGAGCTGGCGGATCCTTCAGTACCTGTCCATCCTCCTAACAAGGATTCTAGGTCCATGGACAGGTATGGAAAGCGGATGTTTTCTTCAGCGACCTTTGCTATGCGTTCGCTGAACTACCTTTGTCACTTCACCAGGCTTCAACGAGATATTCTCAAGGAACTGGGTGAAGTAGTCCGGGATCCTTCTGCTGCTGGGGCTCAAGAAAAGATTGCCTCGCAGCTTGCAATCCTGAATTCCATATCTAACTCCTCCATGCGGCTCATATCCTATGCGGCCGATGGAGCGAGCAGGGCCGCAGGCTCAGGAGTTGCTCTTAGACGCCAAGCCTGGATGCGGCTTTGTAATTTTGCGGACCCCTTTAAGGCGTCCTTCACTAATACCCCCTTTGATGGTTCGGCTTTGTTCGGACCTCAGGTGAAGGATACCTTGACCAGGTGTGAGCAGGACGGTAAAACTCTTTCTGCCGTTGGAGTCCAGTTTTCCACTCCTTCTAGACCATATCCCAAAGGTCAGAAGGGGGGGAAGATGTGGTTCCGTAAAGCCCAAGGAGCTACACCGGACGCACGTGGTCAGTTTACCCCCAGAGGCAGAGGGGGTAACAATAATAGACGCCGCCCTAGAGGCAGGGGGGGTCCTCAGAACCAGGGCAACAGGGAGTTTCTTCCTGAGAAGCCCTTTCAGCATCCCTGAGGTGTTGCCCGACTGTCCACCCTTGGAGGCAGTCGGGGGAAGGATTTCGCTGTACCCAGTAGCCTGGCAATCCCTATCTCAAGAGATATGGGTACAGTCGATCATATCCGAGGGTTACAAAATCCCCTTCAAAAGGTTTCCCGTACCTCTAAAATCCCTTCCAGACATCTCACCCGGTCAAAGGGATTTGGCAGAACAGGAGGTTTCAAAGCTCCTAGAAAAAAGAGCCGTCCAGACTGTGCCGGCAGACCAGGTAGGATCCGGCGTCTACTCGAGATTCTTTTTGGTCCCCAAAAGGACAGGAGATTGGAGACCAATATTAGACCTGAGCAATCTAAACAGATTTGTCAAGAAGGCAAGATTCCGGATGGTCACGCTTCAGTCCATTCTGCCCTTTCTGGGCAAGGACAACTGGATGTGCTCTATAGACCTTCAGGATGCGTACTATCACATAAAGATTCACAGACGCTCCAGAAGGTTTCTCCGCTTTCGGCTAGGGACCAGTCATTACCAATTCAGAGCACTGCCCTTTGGCCTCACTTCAGCCCCCAGAGTGTTTACCAAATGCATGGCAGTGGTCACAGCTCATCTGAGACGTCAAGGATTCCAGGTGTTTCCCTACTTGGACGACTGGCTCCTCTCCGCCACCACCAAATGTCAGCTTCTTCAGTCCAGAGACTACACTCTACAGCTTTGCAGGAGTTTGGGAATTTCAGTAAATTTCGAAAAATCTTCTCTGCTGCCTTGCCAATCTATCACCTTTACAGGCGCAGAATTAAACACCGTCAAAATGATAGCCAGACTAACAGATCAAAGAATTCTGGACATCCAAAAATTTGTTCGGCTTCTATTGCAAAGCAACAAGATCAAAGCCAGATTTATACTGAAGGTTCTAGGTCTTATGGCTGCGGCCATTGTTCTTCTACCACTGGCTCGCTTCCACATGCGTCTTCTGCAGTGGATGCTATTCACGCAGTGGTCGTACCACAGTCTCCCGATGAGACACGAAATCTTGGTCACACAGTCGTGCAGAGCTCATCTGAACTGGTGGATATCCTCCCCTCTTCTTCATCAGGGCCGACCCCTTATTCCCCCTCCTCCAGTTGCCACAGTCACTACGGATGCCTGTCTGATCGGGTGGGGGGGGCATTATCAGGGCAGGATGGTCCACGGGACGTGGCAACCCATAGAATACCATCTGCACATAAATGTCCTGGAGATGAGAGCAGTGCTTTTAACGTTGCAAGCCCTCAACGACTTTCTTCCCACGGGGACTATTGCAGTACAAACGGACAACATGTCCGTGGTCTGGTACATCAACAAACAGGGCGGGACCAGGTCCTATCCGTTTTGTCGAGAAGCTCTCAGACTTTGGCAATGGGCAATCTCTTCTCAGCGGTTTCTGATAGCAACGCACATCCCCGGCAGGTCCAACCTATTGGAGGACAGGCTGAGCAGATCCATTCTGATGCCTCACGAGTGGTCTCTCAATCAATCTGTAGTGGATCAGATTTTTCTGAAGTGGGGCACTCCTTGTTGCGATCTTTTTGCTACTCCTCAAAACAACAAGTGCCCCGATTTTTTCACTCTTTCCCCTTCCAGGCCAACCCTTGAGAGACTCTCTAACCCAGGATTGGCCCCGGGGACTTCTGTACGCTTTTCCTCCCTTTCCCTTGATTCCACAAGTCATTCAGAAAGCCACCGTTTTGAGAGCCAAGTTGATCCTCATTGCCCCATATTGGCCTCGACAAATTTGGTTTCCGTCTCTGCATCGTCACCTTCTGGTGCAGCCCTGGCATCTGGACCCAGTTCCGGATCTCTTGATCCACCAGTCGGGTCAGCAGCACCGGGCCATTCATTCTCTCAACCTCACTGCTTGGTTGCTCCACTTCCTTCCCTAGCCAGGCTACCGATTATTTCGGACTCAGTCAGAGACATTTTAGTGTCTTCTTTGAAGTCGTCCACTAGGACTGTTTATGCTAGCAAGTGGCGACGTTTTTCTATTTGGGCAAATTCCAGAAATATTGATCCCTTCACTGCTCCTGTACATTCGGTTTTAGATTTCCTGGCGGAGGTTTTTCATTCAGGATCATCGTCATCTACAAAGTACAACTGGCTGCTATTTCCAAGTATCATGTTGGCTTGCATGACAATAACATTATGTCTCATAGATTATGCAAGGCCTTTCTGAGAGGAGTTTTTCTCCTAAAACCACCTATAAAGCATCCTCCTCCGCAATGGGATCTAAACTTAATGTTGGCATCCTTGATACTACCTCCCTTCGAACCGTCTGCTTCATGTTCTTTGAAGTTATTGACCTGGAAAACTATATTTTTACTGGCTGTCACTTCTGCAAGAAGGGTTTCCGAGATTCAAGCTCTCTGTATTCGTTCCCCTTATTTGGTTTTTCATAAGGACAGGGTATCATCAAGAACTAACCCTTCCTTTCTCCCCAAAGTCGTATCTCAAACCAACATTAACCAATCTATAGACCTACCAGTCTTTTTCCCAAACTATTCCGATAGAGCTGAACAGAAACTGCATTTTTTGGATGTCCATCGTCAGCTCAGGTACTGTTTGCATAGAACTAAACAATTCAGAAAATCGGACCAATTATTTGTCTCCTATGCAGAAAACAGGATAGGTTTTCCAGTTTCTAAAGTGACCTTATCCAGATGGTTGACTTCCACTATTTCCTATGTGTACTCTCTCAGACGCAAGCAGCTATCTTCTAAGCCAAAAGCACACTCAACCAGGAGTCTATCCACTTCTGCAGCTTTTCAGGATAGACTACCCATTGATACCATTTGTGCAGCAGCTACTTGGGCCACGCCTCATACCTTTGTCTCTCATTACAAATTGGACTTGGCCTCCAGAGACAGGGCCAGTTTTGGTTCCACAGTTCTCAAGAGTCTGTTCCATTGAGCCACCCGGGATACAGGTGCTAGGGACGCGGTCCCATCCAGCAAGAATGAAGGCGAGATTGACAACTTAACATTTAGACGTTATGTACCTACCATAACGTTCCATGTTAGTTGTCTTCTCGCCTTCTTTCTTAAGGCCTCCCTCCTTCCCCCTGGCCTGGACAGATCTTGAAAAGTTCCTATTAGGTTGTTCCCTCCTGAGCCTTCATATGAGGACTTCTATTAGGAACTTGTGTTCCTAATTATGTTAGGATAGTCTTTAGCAGGGTAGGTTAGCTACCAAACAAGATCTGAGGTAGTTCCGCCTTGCATCATGGGATATAGGGTTGCCTCGAGCTGGTAAAAGGAGTTCTCAAGCTAAAGCAAGTGCCGAGTCGGAGCCGAGGATCGGCTCCGAACCCATCCAGCAAGAAAGAAGGCGAGAGAAGACAACTAACATGGAACGTTATGGTAGGTACATAACTTCTAATTTTCCAAGTCCTCTACCCTCTTTTGAGTATTTGATAGTGTTAGTAGTGTGATGTGGTAGTACTTTGTAGTTAAAGTAGGTTAATTGAGGTTTTTAAGTTTACAGTTCAGTTGTTGGTGGAGTTTTCCTGCCTAGTGCTTGCCTATAGAGTTAGTGGGTTAGGATTTTGTGCAGCAGTTAACGTTGTTGCCTCACAGCAAGAGGTTCTCCGGTTCGATTCTCGGCTGGGGTGCCTTCTGTGTGGAGTTTGCATGTTCTCCCTGTGTTCGCGTGGGTTTCCTCCGGGTACTCCGGTTTCCTCCCACATTCCAAAGACATACATCTGGAGCATTTCTCCCCGGGCCTCCGCTGAAAATAGGCTCTGTGGAACCTAGTCGGACTTTCCCGGTCAACAAATGTTAAATAAATAAATAAATAAATTTTTTGTTTGTATAGATATTATCCCTTTTTTTTCTTCTTGCTGTAGTTTGTTGCTGTTTTACAGGTTTAGGATGGATAATGGTTTTAAAAGGTGTTCAAGGAAGGCACAAGTTCCCCTGCCAGGATGCATATGACCAGTTCGTTTATTGGCAGTTTATTTGGACTCCCTTTGCTCTGTTTGTGAGGGTTTTGGCACCTATGCCATTATTGAGAGGAGGACCAAGCTGGTTTTGAAAGGGCATCTGCCTGTTCCAGCAAGGTGGAAGAATCTAATTGGGGCCACAAGACCTCCAAGGACCCCAAAGCAGCTAAGGGGAACCAAAAGTGTTTGGCTCCTTTTTCTTCTGCTCCATCAGATCTGACAGTCCCAAGACCCTCTGCCCCACCTGACAGCTTCAACTCAGACTCCTCGGAGCCAGTTGCCTTCAACTCCAATTGCAGGGAAGGCTCTGTGTTCTCACTAACAGTGTTCCTAGTCCATTCCTCTAAGGATGCTCTCAGATAGGACCTTTTCACTTTTCTCCCCATCTACCTCACAGGTGTCCTCACCAGAGTCATCTCTGTCTCCACCTTGGATCTGAGCTTTTCCGATTTGGATCTGGTCATCAGAGCCCCCTTTCAGCAGGAGAGTCTGTAAGCATTCTTTGATTTTGTCAGCTTGGTCTTCCCAATCATTTGGGAGTTTAGGGCCTGTGTAGTTGGAACTACTGATGCAGTCCTTTTCTCAGGTACAGTTGCAATTAGGACTTATCCCCTCAGCTTCAGGCCTTTGACCTGAAGCTTCAGCTTTGTTGCACTGATTCCTCCCTCTGGCCCTTTGTCCCCAAGTTGTAGGAGCTGGGTGCCTTTCCTTCCTTAGGGTCTGAACTGACTTCTTGGATGATTTCAGCAACAACCCCATCATTGGATGTTCATCGTGTTTCACTGTTGCAGTCATCACAGTAGGGTTCTTCTGCCGGCAGGCAGTCCTCGGTCGGCCAGAATCCCAAAGTCTGGGTCCGGCGTCGGCTGTTCAGTCATGCTCCCTGACATTAGAGCGCTAGGAGTACAAAGCTGCCAGCCGACACCATGTTCTCCAGTCTTCCTTGCCGTGCGGTGAAAGTAGTTCGCAAGTGCCGGTTGGCTGACTCCTGATATTTTTTCGTGCTTCAGTCTGAAGACTTACTTCTTCTCAAAGCTAAGTACCCGTTAGAAACTTTTTCTTGCTCCAGTCCGATGTCAGAAAAAGTTAATAATTGCATTTCTTGTGGGAAGCAAATACCTCATAAGGATTTCCATTCTTACTGTATTCCTCGTTTAAGCCTTGACCACGACGTAGCTAGTTGTCGGTTTTGTGCTAGATTTAACCAACGTACGATTAAGCGAAGGTACGATTTTGCTTTTCACTACTTTGGTAGGCGATTTAATTATAAAATGTCGGACACGCTTCCGACTACCGGAGTTCACAAACGACGCAAGGATAAGGACAGGCCTCCGAGGTCCAAATCAGACTACGTTTTTCAAGCAGAGCCAGCTACAGGTTTGGCCGTAGTCAGTGAGGCGCTTTCGCAGCCCCTGTCGTTGGCCATTCAAGAACCGATTGCCGAAACGGACTCCCACGAGGAGCCAATTAAGCCTTTGAGCACTCCAGCTGCAGGACCTCCGGACAATGCTACCTCGGATGGGTCCGGAGCTGCTGTGCAGGTACCAGCTTCCGAAGGGGTTTTCAGGCCTACACAGCTTCTGATAAGGGCAAAGGCAAAGATTCCTTCTAAATCTAAGACACCAGCCCAGGCCTCTTGTGATCCGGGACCCAAATCTCAGAAACAGCTACTTAAAATAGCGGAGGACTTACTAACCATGATTAGGGGTTCACATCCCCCTCCAGACAAAAGGCCAAGGCAAGAATTGGATTATGAATCTTCTGATCAGGCATCTTATTTCTTCAGTGTCTTTCTCTGAACAGGAATATACTTTCCCTCCTTATGAGGATTCTGATGCTGAGGAATCCATTCCATCAGCTTCTCCCCCTGAGGATTTTTCTTTTGGGGAAACTTTACATGACATGAGGGAACATTTTCACTGGGAAGGACAGGAGTACTCAGAATCTAAGAGAAGGCTTAGGGATTTCCTTCTTCCCCAACAGACTCCTGGCTATTCCTCCTATTTTGGATATTGTGGATGATGCCTTTTCTGAGGATGATTTAACTCCTGACTCCTTTCCTCCAGCCCCTACTAAGCCCGACAGATATTACAGGGTCCCTGACTCCCACCAGTTCCTTTACAAAAATCCTACTGCTGATCCAGAAACCATTTCTCAGGGTCCTAAGGGGGGGTTAAGGCCGCTTCTGCTAAAAACCCTATTCCGACAGATAAAGATTCCAGAGCTTTGGAGAGATGGGGCAAAAAAGTGTACACTTCTGCTACTTTATCTATTAGGGCTTTAAATTGTCAATTTCATATGCTAAAATATCAGCAATTTCTACTGTCTGTTATGAAACAAAAGCTGGGTACCATTACTGCATGTGCAGATAATAAGGAATTACACGATTTGATGCATGCCACTGAACAAGTAGGGAAGCATGGTTTACACTGTGGTTTTGATGCCTTGGAGGCTTCTTGCAGGGCGGCTGCCTCTGGCACAGTCATTAGAAGGCATGCTTGGTTAAAGAAACAAAACTTACCTGATCAAGTGAAAGCAAAGTTACTGGATGCTCCTGTTCAGCATAATGTTTTGTTTGGGTCTAAGGCTGAAGAGGTGATAAAGCAAATGGACGATAAGGCAAAATCCATGCAAACGGTTAAGGATTTCTTTCAAGTTCAGCCCCCAAGATTTAGCAGAAATTGGCCAACTAAAAATTGGCCATTTCTCAGCTCGGACAGGCCTCAGAGGGGTAGATATAGGCGCTCCAGAGGGAGGGCCTAAGCACAGACCTCTTACAGACCGAGACAGTGGAGTGCTTCCACCCCCAGGGGTGGAGAGGACAGACCTCAGTCTTATAGAAAACAGGCTCAATGACTCCCCCTGCATGGCTCCAGGAACTTCTCTCATGGAAGCCCCTCTAGGAAGAAAACTCTCTCTCTTTCAACAAAATTGGACTTGCATAACCCAAGACAAGTGGATTCTGGATGTAGTTTCAAGAGGTTACAAATTCCACTTTCATACCTTGCCAATACCAAACGGATGGCCAAACCTACCAAAACACCAATGGTTAGAGGCATTAAACCAGGTGGGATCCTTCATGGCTATGAGGGCCATAGAACTGGTTCCACAATCGGAGACGGGCCAAGGTTTTTACTCAAGACTCTTTCTAGTTCCCAGAAAGCAAAATTCACGGAGACCCATCCTGGATCTGTTAGTCTTAAACACTTTCCTGGACATACCAAAGTTCAAGATGCTTTCTCTGCAGCAGCTCTTGCCAATGTTGAGCAAAAATGCATGGATGGTGACATTGGATTTAAAGGAGGCTTACCTACACATCCCAATCGGTCAGGAGTGCAGAAAATACCTCGGGTTCAAGGCCGGATCGAAACATTACCAATTCTCTGCGCTGCCCTTTGGCTTGTCTACTGCGCCCAGGATCTTCAAGTGCCTGGCACCAGTTGTAGCTTATTGCAGACTCAAGGGAATTCAAATTTACCCTTATCTGGACGACTGCCTCATTCAAGCAGACAGCAAGGATGTCTACTCCAGCATCTGGAATTTGTTCAAAATCTTCTCAAGTACCTGAGATTCACTGTGAACATAAAAAAGTCAAATTTGACACCCACACAACAGATAACTTTTCTGGGTGCTCTTCGAAACACAATAACCCAGATGGCATTCCTGACATCTGGAAAACAACTGCATCTGGCTTCAACTTTCAAAACCTTGGCGTCAATAACTCTGCTAACTGCAAGGAAATTCCTGCAGGCTTTGGGTTACATGGCCTCCTGCATCCTTCTCATACCAAATGCAAGACTACATATGAGAAAAATACAATGGTACCTAAAAAGTGTATGGTCCCAGCATTGCCACAGTCTAGACACACAGATTGCTGTCTTGCCTTGTCTACAAAAGGAATTCCATTGGTGTTCCATGGCATGTCTTCACAACAAAGGGAAAGCCTTCAGTCTGCCTCCAGCCGGCCAAGTGTTAACCACGGACGCCTCGGATTACGCATGGGGAGCCCACTTGCAGGGAAAAGGTCTGCAAGGTTTTTGGACAGAGGATCAGAAGCACCTACAGATCAATTTAAAAGAGATGTTAGCTGTACAGAATGCCCTCTTGGCTTTCAGGGATCTTCTACAACCAGGACAACTACTGATACGGACAGACAGCACCACAGTTATGTGGTACATAAACAAGCAAGGGGGTTCACACTCCTACCCCCTTTGCAGACTAGCCATGACGCTTTGGAACACAGCTCTAGTTTGCAAAGTGGATCTACAAGCTCAGTTTCTGCCAGGGAAACAAAATATTCTGGCAGACAGCCTGAGCAGGAACCTGTCAGACCCACACGAGTAGATGCTAGACACCCAAATATTCAAGATGATTACAGAAGCCTGAGGCTGCCCAGACATTGATCTATTTGCATCCCCCCTCAACCACCAGTTGCAGATTTTTTGCACAAGGACATTTCACAAACTAGAATGTAAAGTGGATGCACTATCATTCAGTTGGAGAAACCTCTCTGGGTATGCCTTTCTGCCACTACCTCTTCTTCCACGGGTGTTATTAAAGATCAAGCATGACAAGCCCAAGATGATGATTTTACTGGCCCCACATTGGCCTCGTCAATTTTGGTACTCAACACTGATTAATCTATACCAGGAGCCACCTTGGATTTTACCTCAGATTCCAAATCTTTTGTCCCAACACCAGGGCCAGGTTCTGCACTCTCATGTCAAAACTCTCAGCTTGGCAGCCTGGTGAATTCAGGGTCTATGATTAATCCTTTTCTTCCCAAACAGGTCATGGATGTCATCTTAGAAGCCAGACGGCCTAGCACTAGAAAATCTTATGCAGGTAAATGGAAGAGATTTTGCACCTGGATGCATGCTCAGGATTCGGATCCCCTCATTCCTAACACCCCACTGATTTTACTTTACCTGACAGACATGCTACATAAGGGTTTATCCTTCTCCTCCATAAAAATACATGCCTCAGCTATCTCTGCACATTACAGTACAGATCCTCCAATCTTTTCCCATCCACTTCTGAAACAATATCTCAGAGGAGCAAAGAATTTAAGGCCCCCTAGGACACCATCCATACCTGCCTGGGATCTCAACTATGTTGTGGAAAAACTCACTCTGCCTCCTTTTGAGCCTGCTGCCACATCTGATCTTAAGTATTTATCATGGAAGACAGCTATCCTGCTGGCTTTGACTTTAGCCAGGAGAGTCTCGGAGTTACAAGCACTCATGGCTGTGGAACCTTATATTATTTTTCACTAAGATAGGGTGTCTTTGAGGACTAATCCTACTTTCATGTCTAAAGTGGTTTCCAAAGTGGCTTTAAATCAAACTATTCATCTGCCAACTTTTTTCACTAATCCACAAAATAAGGGGGAAAGGATCTTGCATTCCTTGGATGTACACAGACAACTTTGTTTTTACCTGGACAGAACCAAGGATATCAGGAAAACAGAGCAACTGTTTGTTTCTTATGCAACAAATTCCCAAGGCAAAGCTATTTCAAAACAGACCATTTCTAAATGGATTGCTCATGGAATCAGATTTTGTTACTCTCATTATGGAAAGCAAATCCCAGGAAAAATTAGGACTCGCTCTACTAGAGCTGCTGCTACTTCAGCTGCCTTTCTCAGGGGAGTACCTACCAAAGATATTTTGGAAGCTGCAACTTGGAGTTCAGTGCATACTTTCTCTAAGCACTACAATCTCCCTCTTTAAGTCTAGGGCAGGCTTTGCTTCTGCAGTCTTGCAGGGCCTTCTAGCCGCCCCTTCTACTCTATAACCACCACCCTTTACCTCAGCTTTGGGATTCAACCCTACAGTGATGACTGCAACAGTGAAACACGATGAACATAGTACAGTTGTGTACACTTACCATAAATGTAGATGTTCGAGTGTCTTCACTGTTACAGTCTGGGTTACCCTCCCTCCTGACCCCTCTTATATTTTCATTAGTGTGGTTTCCTACTTCACCCTTCTTCTGAGGTGTATTTGCTTCAGGGTATGGGGTTTGTTGTATGTTACTTTTTTGTTTTACTATTAGCCTTCATTATTGGGCACCTAACATCTGGGGCAAGAAAAACTGGAGAACATGGCGTTGGCTGGCAGCTTTGTACTCCTAGCGCTCTGACGTCAGGGAGCATGACTGAACAGCCGACGCCGGACCCAGACTTTAGGATTCTGGCCGACCGAGGACTGCCTGCCAGCAGGAAGAACCCTACAGTGATGACTGCAACAGTGAAGACGCTCCAACATCTACATTTATGGTAAGTGTACACAACTGTACTTTTCCTCAACTCTAGATGCGTAGGAACAGAGTGGACCCTGGAGCCAAGGTATTGAGGCAGGGTTATCCTGTTCTGTTCAATTTTTTTTCAGCATCATTCCTCCCTCTCTGGGCCTCTGTCGTGGATAGTTTGAATCAGGTCTTGGGATTTGGGCAGGCTGGAGTGTCTGCTGGGTGTGGTGTGTGTGTCTTCAGATCCTTGATCTACCAGGTCTGGGAGGCCTGCTTCAACTTCTGCCTTTGATGTGGAAAAGATGTTCTTCCACAAGGACCGGAAGTGGTCAGGTACAGCCAGTTTCCCTATCTCTTCAACATCTGCACCTGTGGTCATGATCCAGCTTATTCTGGGACAGCTCACCCCAGGTGGTCTGCCCTTCCTTTAGGGTCCCCAGACCTGTGCTATTTCTTCCTTGGATTCCCCATGGGGGTATGTTTTAGGCAAAAGGCATGCAAGAGGAAGGACCTGGACTCTATTGAATACCTCACTAAAGATACACACCCTGAGGAAAGAGAGGGTTCCCCAAAACCCCCCATGAGGTAGCCTCCTTTGGCGACCTTTTGGAGCTGCTTCACCATCTTGATGGGTGGGTTGGGGGGGGGGGCTGCCACAGCCACAACTCTGGAGGAGTCTGTTTTTCTGGAGGCTTTCGAGGTGGGTCCATCCACATCCTGGGTAGTTCCCCCTGTAGATGCTCTTGTTGACCTTTTATACCAGAGGGTATGTACAGAGTCTGATATGGTGGAACCGCTCCCTAAGAACTCAGGCAAGAATCAGACCCCCCCCCCCCCCGACTGACAACATCAGAGTAATGGCCAGCGGTGCATAGTTTCATGGTGGTAGCAGCCACTAAAAAGGGCGTCTTTGAGGAGAGTTCCTCAGTTCATCCCCTGAATAGGGAATCTCTGGCATTCGACCAATTAAGGAAGAGTTCTTAAGCCTCAGCCACTATTCCACTAAGAGCTTTGTACTGTCTAGGTCACTTGACCAAACTTCATCTTGACCTGTTTTGTTGGAAGCGTCAAAGATTATTAGGTCTCAGCAGACTCCAGAGTCTCAGAAAACTTTGGGGACTCAGATGTCCACTTTGTAATCTGTTGCTGATGTGTGTATGCATCTGCTGTCTAACGTGGGTGATGACATATCAGTAGCCATGGATGCCAGCATTGCCATGCGTTACAACTCTTGGATGACTCTCCGTAGCTGTTCTTTGTGTTTCACAGTTGTAGTCATCACACTTGGGTTATCTGCCTGCAGGTAGCCATCAGTCGGCCCGAATACCAGAGTCTTGGGATATCTGCATCGAATGCTGTCACCTCTTCCATGATGTCATGTCAGGGGTATAAAACATGCTGCCGATTTCATTACATCAGCTTTTCTTGCCGAGCGGAGCTTGAAGCAGAAGCAGTTGGCAAGTGCCAGTTGGCCACTACCTGAAATTTTCGTTCTTCGAGTTTCAGACCTGAAGTCTTTTTAAGCTAAGTAGCTGTTGGGGGTCCTTTTCTCTTGCTCTAACCGATGTCAGAAAAAGTTAATTTTCTTCCCTGTGGAAAGCAAATACCTCACAGAGATTTTCATTCTTACTGCATCGCCTGTTTAGGCTCAGACCACAAAGTTTCTCGCTGTCGGTTTTGTGCATTGTTCAGCGCCCGAACTGTTCATCATCGGGCTATCTTTGTCACTAAATTCTTTTACTCTCGTTCTCCGTATTCCGAAATGGCTATGATAAGCCATCCAACTACAGATCTTCCCAAAAAATGCATATGTCCAAAACTGCCGACGATGCTTCTGTTAAACTAGTCGCCAGTCCGCCACCGGTACTCAGGCGCTTTCGCAGTCCCTGATACCTGCTTCTACAGATTTGCAGGCCTCTACTGAGACCCATTCGGAGTCCGGTATGCCAAAAGATGCTTCTTCGACTATGGAACCTGTGGGATGTCTCTACCTTGGATGGGTCCGGAGCCGCTGTGCAGTCACCGGCTTCTGAGGGGTGTATTCAGACCTTCCGATGTTCGTATTAAACCGACTACCTCGTTTCTGAATAAAACTAACAAATTTCTCAGGCCCAGAGTTCGCACTATGCCTAGGAAACAGATCACCAAAGCGCATTCTCAAGCTCCCATGACACAGAAACAAATGCTTAGAATGGCTGAAGACCTTATTACTTTAATTAGGGGAAGCCAGCCTTCCCCCTCTAAAAGACAAAGCATTGATTTTCCTTCTGATTCTACAGATCATGAGTCCGATGACTCTGACCCCTCGGATTACCAGGACATACCCTTATCTACCTATGAGGATTCCGATGCAGAGGATTCCATTCCCTCTGCCTTCCCCCCAGAGGACATTTCTTATGGTGAAACCCTGCATACCTTCAGAGAGCATTTCCGCTGGGAGTGCCAAGACTACGCACAGTCCAAAAAGAGACTCGCGGAATTTTTAAACTTGCCTCAGCACAGGCCTCTGGCCAGCCCCCCCGTTCTGGAAATTGTAGATTATGCCTTCATGGAATCCAGTCTTACCCCTGATACATTGCCACCAGCTCCTAGAAAGCCTGACAGGTACTACAGAGTACCTGACTCTCTCAAATTTCTATTTAAAAATCCCACTGTGGGTCCAGAGACCATTTCCCAGGGACCTAAAGGTATTGAGGCTACTACAGCCAAAAGCCATAACCCCTCAGACAGGAATTCTAGGGCTTTAGACAGATGGGGGAAGAAGGTATATACCTCTGCAACTCTTACCATCAGGGCTTTAAATTGCCATTTTCACATGTTGAAGTACCAGCAGCATATTATGGAACTAATTAAACAAAAAATGATGTTGATTCCTGATTGTGCAGAACATAAAGATTTACAAGATTTAATGCATTCTGCAAACCAAGCTGGAAAACATATTTGCAGTGTTGTTTTGATGTCTTACAAGCATCTTGCAGGGCTGCTGTCACTGGGTCTGTTCTTAGAAGGCATGCTTGGCTGAAGGAACAAATCTTGCCAGACCATGTCAAAGCAAAATTACTAGATGCCCCATTAAACCAAGAACATTTGTTTGGCACTAAAGCAGAAGTTGTTCTTAAAAAGATGGAGGAAAAAGCTAAATCTATACAAACGGTTAAAGATTTCCTACAGGAACAGCCACCTAGATTCAGTAGGCATTCACCTCAAAAAAAAAAAAATGGTCCTTTCCAGTCCCTCCCAGACCTTTAGTCCAAACCCAGGGGCAGCAGATCACCAAGACTACAGTCTCAGGGTATGCACAGATCTAAACAATGGAGTGCTCCCACCTCAAAAACAGGGAGTGGTAAGCCACCCTCTTATGGAAAAAGTTCACAATAACTTGTCGTTCATCCTTCCCAGCCATGCCCAAGTACTTGCACCCCCACGAGGAAAACTCGCCCTGCATGCAAAAAACTGGGAATACATTAGCCAGGACAGATGGGTCTTAAACATTGTATTGCAGGGATACAGATTCTACTTCAACTCACTGCCAGCCCCAAGCGGATTGCCAGACCTTCCCCCAAACCAGTGGGCAGAGGCCCAAAAGCAAGTACTTTATCTTCTCAGTATCAGGGCTATTCATCCTGCTCCAACAGAGCAAAGGGGACAGAGTTTGTACTCCAGACCATTTCTGGTGCCTAGAAAAGAAAGCAATTGGTGCCCTTATCCTGGATCTGTCAATTCTGAACACTTTCCTGGTGGAACCAAAATTCAAAATGCTTACTCTCCAACAGCTGTTTCCTGTGCTAGCCAAGGACTCCTGGCTGGTCACCCTAGACTTAAAGGAAGCGTATCTGCACATCCCCATAAGGTAATCTTGCAGGAAATATCTATGTTTCAGGGCAGGCTCTATGCACTATCAGTTCTCTGCACTTCCTTTGGCTTATCTACTGTGCCCATGGTATTCACAAAATGCATGGCTCCAGCCATTGCTTACTGCAGGCAGAGAAAAATTCAAATTTACTCATACTTGGATGATTGCCTGTTTCAGGCAGACAGTCAGGAATTGCTACTTCAGCACCTGACATTTGTAAAGAGACTCCTTGTTTCTCTGGGGTATACCCTCAATGAAAAGAATCACATCTGGTATCCAGGCAAAAAATTGTATTCCTGGGAGCAAGCTTGAACACAACTTCCCAAATGGCATTCCTCACTCCAGAAGAACAGGTTTATTTGACAAAAGAATTCAAACTACTGGCCACCCAAACCCAGCTATCTGCAAGAAAAATACTGCAAGCCCTAAGGTTCATGGCCTCATGCATTCTCCTAATTCCATATGCAAAACTGCAAGTTCAATTCCTGCCAGGCAAACAAAATTCACTGGCAGAAAACTTAAGCAGAAATCTAATGGACTCTCACGAGTGGAAACTGGTACCCAACTCATTCAAGCTTCTAATCCACAGGTGGGGGACACCAGAGGTGGACCTCTTTGCTTCCCCCCAGAACCATCAATTCAGCAAATTTTGCACCAGAATTCCCCACAGCCAAGCATGGGAAGTGGATTCCCTATCCTTTGCATGGGAAAACCTCTCAATCTATGCCTTTCACCCTCTGCCCCTCTTCTCGAAAGTACTACTCAAAATCAAACAGAACAGGCCAAGGACAATCCTGATTGCACCGGACTGCCCACGCCAGTACTTATGCACACTTTTACGCAGTCTGACAGCAGGCGCACCCTGGCAACTGCATCAGACCCCTTTCCTGCTGTCTCAGCAGGAGGGCCAGATTTTGCACCCTCAGCTGCAAACCCTGAACCTAGCAGCCTGGCTTATTCCATGAGTACATCACCAGCAACCCATAGCAAACGGGTGCTGGATGTCATCCTTGAGGCCAGGAGGCCTAGTAGTAGGAAATCCTGTTCAGAAAAATTGAAAAGATACTGTTCTTGGAGCCAGTCTCAGGGAAAGGACACAACTATGCCCACCTTATCTCAAATCCTAGATTATGTAGCAGATCTGCTCCATAAAGGCCTATCCTTCTCTTCTATTAAGATTCATGCCTCTGCCATCTTAGCTCATTACAATACTGCGCCACCCCTCTTCCCTCACCCTCTGGTCAAACAGTTCCTGAGAGGAGCTAACAATCTAAGACCCCTGAGGAGAGCTCCCACTCCAGCCTGGAACCTTAATTTTGTACTTGAGAAGCTCACGCTTCCTCCCTTTGAGCCTGCTGCTACAGCAGAGTTAAAATTCCTCTCTTGGAAAACAGTCTTACTTCTAGCCATCACTTCAGCAAGAAGAGTGTCTGAGTTGCAGGCCCTTATGGCTATGGAACCCTTCATTACCTTCCATGCAGACAGGGTTTCCCTCAGAACTAACCCATCTTTTATGACCAAGGTGGTATTCGGTGTGGCTTTAAATCAATCCATCCATTTACCAACCTTTTTCCCCTAATCCTCAGAATAAAGGGGAAAGGATCCTGCACTCCTTGGACATGCACAGACAGCTATGGTTCTACCTTGACAGGACTAAACCTTTCAGAAAACCTGACCAGCTGCTAGTTATCTTTGCTACAGGGGCAGAGGGCAAGGCCATTTCAAAGCAAACCATCTCCAAATGGATAGCACACTGCATCCATTTTTGCGACAAACACCACAGCACACTGCATCCATTTCTGCTACAAACACCATAGGACACTGCATCCATTTCTGCTACAAACACCATGGAAAACCTAACCCACAGGGAATCAGAACCCATTCCACTAGGGCTACCTCAACCTCTACTGCACTTTTCTGGGGAGTCCCTACCAGGGACATCCTGGAAGCTGCAACCTGGAGTTCTGTACACACCTTCACCAAGCATTACCACTTGCCTTTGTTTTCTAAATCCAGAGCTGGATTTGCTACAGCAGTCTTGCAAGGCCTGCTAGCCAGCCCTAATACTTCTAGACTGCCTCCATCCTTCCTTAGCTTTGGGAATCAACCCAAGTGTGGTGACTGCAACAGTGAAACACGAATAACATAGTACAGTTGTGTACACTTACCATAAATGTAGATGTTCGAATGTATTCACTGTTGCAGTCCTAGTTACCCTTCCTCCAGCCCTCTGACTTTTTTCTATACTTTTTACCCATCCTCATTTTTGGCCATATCTTATGGCAATGGTATTTACGTTTTACTTCTTCACCATGTAATTGCTTCCTGTTTTGGGGGCTCCTGACATCTGGGGCAAGAAAAACTGATGTAATGGTGTCGGCTGCATGTTTTATACTCCTGATGACATGACATCATGGAAGAGGTGACAGCATCCATCGCAGAAATATTTTAAATATTTTAAAAAGCTTTTTGAAAAAAATTTTTTGACATATGGTGTTTTATATAAAAACATAAAACAACGAATATATTAATATAAAAGCCATCTTAGTAGGTAAAGCCAATTATGTTTAAACCCCTTCAGATCTATTTACTCACTTTTCACTTCAAATTTGTATTACAAAATTTTGGAAGGGATTCATACTTGCAATTTCACCTTTTTACTTCATCCTTTTAAAAAAAAATTTTTTTGACAACTAGTATTTGCAGATATATTTCTTATATCATGATTACTTTTCATGCAACAAATTGTTTTATGTTTTTATATAAAACACCATATGTCAAAAAATTTTTTTCAAAAAGCTATTTAAAATATTCACAATACTTAAATTGCACATATTTATACTCACATCCACTATGTTTTTATGTCATTTTAGTAATTTTAAACAATATTCGACATAGTTTCATGCAACCTTTAACCAAGGAACAACCCAGTTGAGTTTTAAACAAAATGTGATTCAATTATTTTAGGCATTTCTACATGTCAATTTATCTTAATTGCTTCAAATTGTTTTATTTAAAATTTTAAATTGTTTAATTGAATCATTGAATGGGAAAAGTTACTGGGTACACACCTATATATAAAGCCTTTTGTACCAGTGGGATTTTATCTGATGAAGTTTGCCTATTTGCAGACGAAAGCGCTCATTGTGTTATATTGGATCTGTTGTTTTTTACTTCATTAAAGGAATTGGCTCCAACCAGTGGAACAGTGATTTTTTCTACAGTCTTCATTTACTTTTTGGTTCAATGACCTGGGAACAGTCTGTTCATCCCATGATCACCCCTTTTTCCTAGCCACAAAGGAAAATGTTAAGCAAATGGCCTTCGCCATCACAACAGATAAGCAAATTCTGTCAGTTACAAGGGGTTGACTCTGCTGTGGCCATAAGTTATATATCAGACCACCAATCTTTTACCCCTGACCCCTCTGGTAAAGCACCTACAAGCCACTATGGACTGGGGTTTAGCTACATCCTGTGCGGACCATTGGGGTTCTCTCAGTGAATGAGAGAGACACTCTTGTCAGTCCCAGGAGAAGGAACAGGGAAGGCCTCCCTGTTTTTTCAAAATGTTATGCCCATCACTGGGGAAGCTGCTGCTGCCACCACCATTATTAACAGTTTGTCCCATTTGTCCTGTGAAAAAGAAACTGAAAACAAAGCATAAATCTATTCTTCCTCAAATTTCCTTAGAAGTAGTTTACTGGGTCTAGCTTACAGTTTAATTCAAACTATTGATCCTCCTTGTAAAGTAGTTTCTGGTAAAAGAGAGAGACCTCCTTTCCTGAAGAGATTTAAGATTTTGCACAGGAAGATGAAGGGGACAGATGTAGGGCTTTTTTCTTAGATTTCTGATTCAGACTCTCAGGAGAGCTCAGTTTCTTTTTCTCTGAGGATGTGCCAGTGTTTTCAGTGGAAGAACACTTTATGTTCTTGGTTCCTCAGAAAATATGAGCTGTTACAGAAGGATTTTCCAGAACCTGCACACTTTCCTTCAGTTCTGTCAGTTTTGTGGTGTGTTACTGCTTGCAATTTTCCTGATAGTCAGCCAGCTGCCCCTAAAGCAATACTGATAGAATGTATAAAGTTACTCAATCTTTTAATTTTTTTATACATTTTCCCAAACCCAATCCAGCAGCTGTAACATTAGTTACTCCTGCTACTGCTAAACACTTAATTCCAGCCCTACTCTTTCTGATAGGAATGGGAAGATTGAGAAGTGTGGGAAAATTGTATGCTACTGCAACTTTGATTTTCAGAATTTTGAACTGTTAGGCTCTTCGGTTAAGGTTTCTTCTGACTAATTCTGAAGGTATAAGCAGTGTTTTGTCTGCATTTTCAGCTTGACGGAAAAAATCTGCTTTAAATTTCTATTCAAGTCACAACTGATTGTTTACAGTGTGTGTATCGCTCTGCTGGTAATTCAGGAACAAGGGCTATGTCCATTGGTACTGTGTTAAAGAGGTTTGGATGTCTGCATGGTCAGAATTTCTCAGATGATAAAAATAAAATTTTAACTTCTTTCAGTCGAAATTCTGTTAACTCTCCTTCTGCAGAGATAATCAAAATTTGCAATGAAAGGGGAAGCTAATACAGAGAATCTGTAAGATTTTTCCAGCCCTCCTTTTTCAAGTTTTCCAAGAGAATTTCAAACTCCTCCTCTAGTTTTAGTAATAAATGAAATAAATACTCTCAACAAATACTTTTCACTATATTTACAAATCTTCACAAAGCCACCCATCTAGCAAACCTAGTTCAATACATTGACGACTCCACCCACCCTCCAGTAACTTCACATCAAGACCAAAGAAGCCTTTACATCCATAGAAACCTGGCAAACAAACTCCCAGCTAGTGCTAAATCCTAAAAAGACCCAATTTATGCTTTTCCGTCCTTCCAAAGCAGCAGTACCTACTCCCCTGTTCTCTATTTCTGCATCAGATAATACCCCTATCTCCCATGTCACACAAACCAAATTACTAGGGGTCATTATTGACAAAAATATGAAATTTGACAAACGCATAGATCATACAATAATCAAAGTCAACAAACAATAGGTACACTTTACAAATGTAAAAACTTCCTAACCAGCAACAGTAAAGTTATTGTAGCTCGTACCCATCTTCTCTCTACCTTTACTGTATGCTTCTCCTGTCCTAATTAATCTAAACAAGAGTTATTTAAATCTATCAGTATGCTACAACAAAATAGCAAAATTCACCACAAACTCCCCATACTGCATTCACCACTGTCAAGCCCTAAAACTGCTTTCCTGGCTGGAACTCCCCAACACCTTAGCTGTAAACCAACTTCTTCTAATTCACCAAATACTGTACCAACCTGACAAAACTCCAGCCTTGCAAGATCTGATCATCCTCTACTTCAGTAACCAAAAACTTAGAGCCACTAACAAGGCATTAATCGCAATCTCCAAAAGCCATTACATCTCTGATGACTTCCTGTATTCTAGTAACATTGCCAAGACTTGGTACTCCCTACCACGACAAGTCAGGGTACAACCTAACAAAACCATCTTCAAAAAACTGCTTTTTTTCCCACTTAAATAACACCTGGACATTCAACTGCCTAGCACCTGGCTGACATATTTTAACACCTTTCCCCTACCCACTATCCAACCTCCTCTTTAAAAGTCCCACAGATGCAAGATATTTATTATCACACGTTACTTACCAACTCACTGCCGCCTACTCCCCATTGTGTCCCATCTATACCCACTAATTCTCTCCTAGACTAAGTTAAAAAGCTTTCCCTTAAACTCCTTTGACAAACTGGCTAGTATTTTTACGTACTGTATGAACAATCGCATGTTGCTACCTGCTATACTTTTAATTGTATGTCTAAACCACTATGCTTGTGTAAATATCTTATGCAATCATTTATCTGCTATATTTTATAACTAAGTATAAAACACAATTCTCATGTAAATATCTTGTGTGTAGTATGTTAGTAATTGTTTCTCGAGCTTTTATCCCAAGGCCTCTGCTGAAAATGGACAAGTCTGTCCAGTCAAACCTCCCCAGTAAACAAATGTAAAATAAAATAAATAAATAAATATACAGGTAAACGTACGTTTAAGAAGAAATGGCAAGAGGGTTCCAAGAAGAATTCTGGAAACTCCCAAATCCAAGGACAGTTCAATTAGTCAGAATGAGTATTTAAGAGATTTTGTCCCCCCCCTTCCTACCCTGAAAGACCCATTTTTCTCCTAGAAAGTCTTAATCTCCTCTTTTCTCTTTGGCAACAGATAGTTTGAGACAAATGGGTTCTGAATATCATTCATCAAAGTTACAGATGGCAGTGGGAGGAAATTGCTCCTTTCCGGGGAATCATTCCTCTTCCTCCATACCAGACACATTTCCACATGTTTGCTAATCACATGCTATCCAGGGAGTGATAGAACTTGTTCCCCCTTCCCAGGTTGGAAAGGGGTTTTATTCAAGGATGTTTACTATCAAAATGCTTGGAGTTCAGTTCTGGATCTTTATTTCCTAAACCTGTTTGTGATAGTACCTAGATTCTGAACATCACTTCAGAACCTGTTGCCTCTTCTTCCTTATAAAAGTGATTGTCACATTCCTATTCATCCAGACTTCAGGTGTTTAAGGTTTTGTGTGTCTGAATCTGTCAGTTCTCTTCCTTACCCTTTGGTCTATCCTCTGCAGAAGGAGTGTTCACAAATTGTCTAGCTTCAGTTATAACTCATTGTAGACTACAGGGTATACACATTTTTCCATATTTAGACAACTTGCTTATCTTTGCAGAGTCATTTTTCGAAGTGTCGGAAATCTCTCTCTAGGGTGAAAGTTCTTTTTTGTACACATGCTTTGATTCTAAGAGAACATTACAAAGTTTTTTCAACTCCTCACAGGGTTGTGTTTTTGGTATGTCAGCTAGGCACCACAGTTCAAAGAACTGTATCTCAAAATATTTCTGGGTTTTTCCACTCGAACTTCGTTACTGCGAGGGAATACCTCAGGATTGTTGGTCTCTTGGCTTCTGTTGTTCTCATGATACCACTGATAAGACTCCCCATGAGAAAAATACAGTGGTCCAGGCACCAAATACCCTCATCTTTTCAGGCCCCAGAACTGGAGTTTGTCAAAAGGGAAATCACTCAGTGGAGACAATGGATATCCCTAAATACAGGTCATCATCATCAGCCCCCCTTTTCCCATTTTTTTCTATATGGGGTCGGGGTATTGTGTTAACTGTCACCAGCTCTCTCGATTCAGTGCCACACTCCTGCCTTCAGCACTCATGCCTGATAGTCACACATCTTCTTTCACACAATCCATCCACCTCTTTGCTGGACGTCCTTGCTTCCTCCCTAAATACAGGTCTTCCCTTCTTTCTCCTTGTTCCAAAGCTGTCATTCATCACAGCCAGCTTGGACATTGCTTGGCGAGCAGTTTCAAGAGGGATACAAGTGCAAGGTGTGTAGGCCACCAAGGACAGATAAAAGCAGATGTATGTTTGAAAGAGATGCTTGCCATGATCAGTGCACTCAACTCTGAATCATCTTTGGTACATGGGATGTCTTCAAGTTAAGACAGTACCACAGTCATGTAGTACATCGCCAAACAAGGGGAACCAGTTCATACTCCCTCTGCAGATTAGGCATGTTAGCTTGGTTTATAGCTTTGCAGCATAATCTCACTTTACAGGCATCCTACATTCCATCAGAACAAAACTGTGTGGCAGACAAGCTGAGCAGGGCAAGGACAGATCCTCACACACACAAACTAGGTCGGGGAAGGGTCTTTCAATATTTGATCCATTTGTGAGGAGTTCCTTAAATAGACCTATTTGCCTCCTTTCTGAACAGCCAGCTGACAAGATTCTGGTCCAGAACTTCATGCAAGAAGGCCTGAAAGACTGATCCGTTTTCTTTTTCTTTATTTTTTTTCTCTTTTCTTTTCCTTTGGGTAGTAAAGTTCCTGTATGCCTTTCCACTGATATCCAGGGTACTTCTGAAGATTCAGAAGGAATCCTCTAAGATTATTGTGGCGACTCCCTTACGGCCCAGGCAACTGTGGTTCTACCTTCTTTTGGAAATGGCCAGTGGTAATTATCAGAAGCTTCTTCATAGACTGGATCTACTCTCTGTCAAGAACAAGGGTGTTTAATACATCCCAACACCATTCAACTTCTGTTGACTGCCTGGATGATAAGGTCTTAATTCTCTTTAGATACTTTTTTACTGAGGACATGCAGCAGGTATTAATGGTGGCATCACAACCTGCTACTAGAAGAGCACATGTTAGCAAATGGAAAAGGTTTTCTATTTGGTGCCAACAACATAACCAGCACCCATTCAGGGCTGCTTGTTATCTGGTCCTACAATATTTGTGAGAGTTACTATCCTATGGCCTTTCATATTCTATTATCAGAGTTAATTTATCAGCCATTTCAGCATGTCTTCCCATGGGTCCTCCTTTTTCAGTGCATTCTGTCAAAATATTTTTGAAAGGGGTTGTGCATTAGAGGCCTGCAAGAAAACGGGTGGCCCCTCCTTGGGAATCTTAATTTTTTGTTAAAAACGCTAACACTTACTCTGGTTGAAACTTAAGAAACACAGCTGAAATGCACCATGAAACAGAATCCACACTGACTTCAGGAAGTATAAATCACCATTTATTCTGGTACCTCGACCTTTCGCCTTCAAGGAATAATTCAGATACAAAACCCACCTCCTTTTATACACACCAGATACCTAAACAATCATTTAATTACATCAATTAAAGCAATTAACCTTGTGATAAAAAGCACTAGAACTCTCAAATCAAGAAGCAAAAAAAAAAATTTTAAAGTGCTGTCAACGGTATACATTCATTTAGTTGATGAAACAATTTCTGAACGTTTGTTTTGAACCAGAATGTCGATTTTTAAAGTGGCAAATGGTTGGAATGTCGTACAAAACACCAAATGTGACATTTCCGACCGCTCTACCACCTAAACAAGCGCTGCCATGGGTCAGAAAAGGAGGGATATTGTGTGTTTCGACCATCTCCGGTTTGGAAATATGAGAACCTGCTGCACTGTTTTTGACATTTGGTATGTCGACAAGGTAATTGACGGCTAAATGAATGTATACCTCTATCATATGAATACATTTTAAATTATAATCTTATTGACTTTGAAGGAAACTGATGTAAATTAGAAATATGTAGCAATGCAACTTTAAATATACACATATTAGAAAAAAACTGTCACCATACTTAACATGAATATCTGAATAACCACACTATATCAAATTTATAAATAACATTGTTTTGAATACTACCGTCACAAAACACAAATGCATTTTATAGTTATATAAAAATACAAAGCCATACAAAATTTGCTTTTCTATCCAAGTGTATATGCAGAAAAAGTACTAAAGCATTAATATACTTTACATGAATTATGGGAAGGAATTTATATTAAAAACCTAAAAAAAATTCATAACGTTTAAGGTTATATTATTATCCAGTTTCATACCTCTGGGATATAACGTATGATAATTTAATATCATTCTGCATTCTAGCTTGCTCAGTTCCCTTCTAAAATTTCCTATAGTGATATTAGGTTGTGCCAAAACACTAAAAATCACCCCCCCGATCCATTGTGTTTGGATATAAAGTGAGCAGCTACTGGACTTTCTACATTATTTCTTCTAATGTCCCCCAGATGTTCCAAAATGCGGACTTTAACTTTTTTGGTTGTTTGTTATATGTACCAACAGGTATTGGTGCAGTCATATCCAATAATATAGATTATCCCACACGAATTGCAATCAAAAGTCTGGCAGAATAGTTTCCCATTAATTTTCAAACCATGCAGGTTTTTAACTCTGTTACATACTGTACAATTGTCACAACTTTGTGCCAACCCTGCTCCCATCTACAGTACTACCAACCCTCCTATTGAGCAGTTCTTTTAAATTGTTATACCTGCCATACAAAAATGTAATATGTTTGGGAAACAAAAATCCTACCAAAGCATCTTCAATAACTACATGGCAAACTTGCCTAGCAATGCCTTACAAAATGGGAGAAAAATTTGAAAACCCATTTTTCCACATTCTGATACTCACTCTCTTCTCTAGCAGTATGCAGTCCCCTAGTTCTTCTATGACGAACCTTATGTCACGCTCTAGAAAGAATCATATCAGAATACCCTCAGTTTTTTGTCAGCAATGTTATACATTATAAGAGATACAGTGATGATCTTATTTTTGTGTGTAGGGGTAACTAGAGTTTGTTTGTAAAATTTATGCAAGATCTGAGCGAGAACACACATGGTTTAAAATTCACCTGGGACTGTAAGGCCAGCAATATAGCATTCCTGGATGTAGAGTTCTACACAAATGATCAGGGAAAGGTGCAGCATAAGCCTTATAGGAAACCCACATCAGTTAACAATTTTCTGCATGCCGAAAGTATGCATCCCCTTTATCTGCTTAAATCTTTACCCTGTGGGGAATTTAGAAGGATTTTTATAATACTTCTGAAAAGCGACTTCGAAAAGGTTTTCTTATGGAAGTGCATAAAAGATACTTTAATAAAAGTTGCCAAAATAACTAGAGGTCATATAAAGGTGTTTGACATGTTTTTTCTGGTTGTAGGCTTCCTAAGTTAGGAGGCAGCCTCTTCTACTTTGTTGCCCAAGTTCTTGTGCTAAAAGTTTTGGTGCTGTAGAGTTATCAAAAAAATAGTTACCTCAACAGCAGTCTTTCTTACCTTGTACATATCCAAATTCTCCCTTATTTTGCCTGTAGTACTTTGTATCTAATCTCACTCACTAGCTATCCTTTCTGAAGAAATTATCTTCTCTAAAAATTCTTGAGTAATTTCCGCTACCCATTCCTTAAATTACTCATTTTTTTTTTTAAACGGGTAAGTAAGGAAAGAGCCATTGTCATGTTTTTTTTTACTTCATTACCCTGTATTTTTATCTTAGTTTTTTATTGGTGCATAATTTAAAATAATTACTGGATGTGTTACAATGCTTCCATTTAAATGCACATGCTCCTGTGAAATGTAATCTCTATCCAGTCTAGCCCAGTTATTGTACCTTAAGCAATATGTAAAATTCTGTATGAGGTCCTGCTAAATTCACATCTTCCATACCAAATATGATGTCCTTTCTTAATCACTGATGGAGTATTCCTTGCAGTAGAGAGATCTAGCCTAAGATAGCCACATGTCTGGAATCCAGGGTATAAGGTATACAAGAGACTTGAGTGTACACAATCCTCACAACTACTTTGCCACCAGTCCAAATGCAGTTTGGAATCTGGTGCGAAAGTCCTTCGTCTAGGACCAGCTCTGAGTCCAGGGCAGATAAATAGCCCACTGGGGACACTTCCCTTTTTCTCATTTTGTTTTATTGAAGGTACATGTTGTCTAGAAAGGGAGCTGAGTGTGAGAGGCTGATTCCCCATTTCAGTAGACACAGGTGCCTTTTTTGTTTTGATGTAGATTATGACTACAAGCAGTGTGATTATTTGTCAGCTGTTTGTTCTTAAGGTCCTGAACAGACAGCTTTCCAAGATGAGTGCATACTGATCCAACACACAACAACTTTAGTTCTGCCAGTGTTAAAAGAGAAATTGAAACACAAGTGCTAGGAACTCTGTCACTTTAAGTAAATCCAGTTACTGGTTAACAAGTACACAGCCTGGATGCCAGCAAAGAAGAAACTAAGAGAACCTGAAAGAAAATAAACTGGAAAAAGTGAAGTGAAACCACTGTCTGTGAAGAATCCTGCTGTTCACCAAAATTTAGTTCAAGCTCCATCTTTGGTGCAAGACATGACTTCCAGTAATCTAGAGGAAAAAACAAGTTGAATGTGCTCACAGCTGATTAAAATAAACAAAACACTGAAGGAGTAAATCAACTCAAATAACAAAAGGCTGGGAAAAATGGAAGACACTTTACTCAGATGAGCTGATAAAACTGGAAAAAATTGGTAAATGTAATGGAGAAAAGGCTGGCTGAGTGTGAAACTGTTCAAAAAGAGGTTTCAGTAAGTGGTAGAATTAGAAGACAGAGCATGTAGGGAAAACATGAGATTTTCTACTGTACCAGAGAAACTAGAAGAAACAAACTCTTAATTTAATGAAGGCACAAATAAGTGATTGGAATTCTCTATGGTCCACATTTGGCTATGAGAAAGCAGCCAAGACTCATATTAGTAAAGATGCAAATTTACCAGCAGATGAGTCGAGCCTTGCAAAACTGTGACAAATGGGCGAAGTATTAAAAGTTAGAGACAGTAGATTGTTTGTGAAAAGGGACTATTTAACTGTACACAAGGCAGAAGAGAAATTTATCCCAGTAACCGGGGGGAGAGTGTTGAGAGGCAGGTGTGAGATTCAAGCTTCTGTATCCAGGCATCTTCAGAATATGTTTTCCTGCAGAACACACTAAGAGGTACAAAAGTTTAACAAAAAGTGAGCCATCACACAGAAAGGGACTCTGTTTCTCATTCTTCCAGTGATAAAGCACAATGAGAGACTTCACCAGTAAAACCATTTCACTGTTCCAAAGGAAAATGCCTGCGGTACAGAGGAAAGCACATGAATTGACCAGAAGAGTTGGGAGTACCTTGAAATTGAACCAGAATCTGGAGTTGGGGGTTGGAGAAGAAAAGAAAAAAGACCAGCAACATGGAAATCTGTGATTAAATGTGACACTACAAAGCACCATTCGCATTTGAGATGTGGCTGTATAAGAAAAAGTGGGAAGAATGCACTTTTGTTGAAATTGTGGGGAACCGAAAAACATTTGCGTCACTTTGTGTCATTAATGTTTGAAAGGACATGGCGGGAAGGGGGGGGGGTAACTGTATGTAAAACAATTTAACTGCATTTCTGTCACTTTTTACAATATGAATTGCATGTTTTATAGTAAAATATTTTAAGATGTTCATCGTGCATACAGCTGCAGTCATAACAGATGGGTTCTCCTGCCGTCAGGCGGGTCCTCGGTCAGCCGAATTCCGAAGTCTAGGTCCGACGTCGGTTGTCGTCACTTCTTCCCTGACGTCAGTGAGACAGGGGTATAAAAGAACCAGCCGACGCCATTTTCTTAAATCTTTCTTGCCGCGCGGTGCCCGAAGCAGAAGCAGTTCGCAAGTGCCTGTCGGCCAGCTCCTGAAATTACGAAAATTTTGCAACCAAAGTCTTCTTGAAAGCTAAGTACCCCGTTGGGGAAACTTTTCTTGCCTCAGACCGATGTCAGACAAAGTTAATAATTGTATTTCATGTGGGAAGCAAATACCGCATAAGGATTTCCATTCCCTCTGTATTCCGTGTTTAGGCGCAGACCACGACGTCTCGGTCTGTCGCTTTTGTGCTACATTTAACAAACATACCATTAAGTGTCGGGCGGAGTTCGCCCAGCATTATTTTGGCAAAACATTTAACTATATTATGTCATCGGATACTCCGACTCCAGTTTTGTCTAAAAAGCGCAAAGATAAGGACCGACACACGAGGTCCGCGGCCTCTACCGACACCACGCCAAAGCCGACTACACGTGGTCCAGTTCTCAGCGAGGCATCTATGCAGCCCCTGACTACCGACGACACTTCATTGGCAGTGTCTTATGTGCCCGAGGTCACAGGCTCCTCGGCCCACACCCCGACCACAGATACCGAAGCCACTCTTGGCGGTGAATCTCAGAATGTGGACAGGTCTACCCCCTCTCAAGGTGTCTTCAGACCTTCCACTTCTTTTTCCATCAAGGCTTTCACTAAGTCAAAAGCAGCCATGCATTCTAAGAGACAAGCTACACAGGGCCCATCTCCAGGCCCCATGCCTAAAAAACAGATGCTTAAAATGGCAGAGGATTTAATTACTCTTATCAGGGGTTCTCAATCCCCCCGGACAAAAGGCCCAGAGTGGAGGAAGAATCCCCCTCCTCTGATCAGGGCTCCATTATATCAGAGGGCTCCATTATATCAGAGCACTCTGAACAGGAACATTCTTACTCCCCTTTTGAAAACTCTGATGCAGAGGAGTCCATTCCCTCTGTATCCCCCCCAGAGGATTACTCATTTGGGGAAACCTTGCATACCTTAAGGGAACACTTCCACTGGGAAGGCCAAGATTATTCAGATTCCAAGAAAAGGCTTAGGGAATTTCTCTTGCTATCTCAGCACAGGCCTCTGGCTATTCCTCCTGTCTTGGACATACTAGTTGATGTGTACTCGGAGGCCTGCCTTAACCCGGATTCTCTACCTCCAGCCCCAGTCAAGCCTGACAGGTACTACAGGGTTCCTGACTCGCACCAATTTCTATACAAAAGCCATGCTGCTGACCCAGAAACCATCTCACAGGGCCCCAAGGGAATTAAGGCCTCCACTGCTAAAAATCCATTACCTTCCGAGAGAGATTCCAGATCCTTAGAAAGGTGGGGGAAAAAAGGTATATACCTTGGCCACTTTAACCATGAGGGCATTAAACTGTCAGTTCCATATGCTAAAGTACCAACAGTTTTTGTTATCACAATTGAGAAGTAAAATGTCACAACCTGAACAACCAGACTTGAAGGAGTTGCAGGATTTGATGCATAGTGCAGAACAAGTGGGTAAACATACCTTGCAATGTGGTTTTGATGCTCTAGAGGCCTCATGTAGAGCTGCTGTTACAGGATCAGTCATACGTAGACATGCCTGGCTCAAGGAACAAACCTTACCAGATCATGTCAAAGCTAAATTACTAGATGCCCCTCTACAAAAGGATGTATTATTTGGTGCTAATGCTGAGGAGGTATTAAGGAAAATGGAGGAAAAGGCTAAATCAATGCAAACAGTGAAAGATTTTCTACAGGTACAACCCCCACGTTTCAATAGAAATTGTCCTTCCAAAAATTGGTCCTTTCCAGCCACGGACAGACCCCAAAGAGGTAGATACAGGCGCCCGAGGGGCAGAGGGCAATCCCAAGGATTGTTTAGAGGCAGACAATGGCAAGCTCCTACACAAAGAGGTGGTGAGGATAACTCGCAACCATTCAGAAAGCAAGCCCAATGACTTTCCCCTTTGCATGCCAAGCAAGACTCAAATGGCAGCACCCTTAGGCGGAAAACTGGCATTATTTTCAAAAAATTGGCATATTGTAACAAAAGACAAATGGATCCTGGACATTATAAACAGAGGCTACAGATTCCATTTTCACACCCTTCCAAAAATGAGAGGCATGCCAAACCTGCCACACAATCAAAGGGCAGAGGCACAAAGACAAATTTCAGATCTCATAGACATGAAAGCTATTCAAGAGGTACCTACGCACGAACAAGGTCAAGGTTTTTATTCCAGACTATTCCTGGTGCCAAGGAAGGGAAAAGATTGGAGACCTATTTTGGACCTATCCATCCTAAACACATTTCTACTCGTACCAAAATTTAAGATGCTCACTCTACAGCTGCTTCTTCCCATGCTGGGCAAGGAGTCTTGGCTGGTAACATTGGACCTCAAGGAGGCATACCTGCATGTCCCAATCAGACAAAATTGCAGAAGATACCTCAGATTTCTTGCAGATTCAACCCATTATCAATTCTCTGCATTGCCCTTTGGCTTATTTACTGTGCCTAGAGTATTCACGAAATGCCTGGCATCAGTAATTGCCTACTGCAGACTTCAAGGGATACAAATATACCCCTATTTGGACGGCTGCCCGATCCAAGTGGACAGCAAGCACATTCTTCTGAAACATCTGGCTTATGTAATAATGTTGTTGAATTCTCTGGGATACACAGTCAACAAAAAGAAATCAAGGCTAATACCCTCTCGGAAAATAATTTTCCTGGGTGCCAACTTGGACACAAGCACCCAGATGGCCTACCTCACACCAGAGAAGCAGGGGCAACTAACTCAATACTTCAGAACACTAGCAAATTGCACCAGGCTGACTGCAAGGAAAATCCTGCAGGCTCTGGGATTCATGGCATCTTGCATCTTACTAATCCCATGTGCAAAGCTGCATATGAGGAAACTTCAACGGTACCTGAAAAACCTATGGTCTCAACACAGCCGCAGTTTGGAAACAATAATACCACTAATTCCATGTCTTCAAAAGGAATTTCTGTGGTGGGCTCAAGCATGCCAAACAAATACAGGTCTCCCATTCAGCAAGCCTCAGGCAAATCAAGTCATCACAACAGACGCCTCGGACTACGCCTGGGGGGCGCACATGACAGATCGGTGCATTCAGGGCAAATGTTCCCAAAAAGAAAAGCACCTTCACATCAATCAAAAGGAGATGCTAGCAGTAATAAATGCTATTATAGCTTTCAAAGACCTTCTGCAACCAGGTCAACTATTGATAAGAACGGACAACACCACAGTAATGTGGTACATAAACAAACAGGGAGGAACCCATTCACACCCCCTATGCAGACTGGCCATGTCACTTTGGAACATGGCCCTGGACTTACAAATCGAACTACAAGCACAGTACTTGCCAGGCAAGGAAAACACGCTGGCAGACAACCTAAGCAGAAATATGACAGATCCACACGAATGGAAGTTGCATCTTCAAGTTTTTACAGAGATAATTCAAGCATGGGGAAGGCCAGACATAGATCTCTTTGCCTCCCACAAAAATCACCAATTGGCAAAATTCTGCTCAAGGATTTTTCACCCAAAGGCCTGGAGAGTGGACGCTTTCTCTTTCAGTTGGACTTCAATGACAGTTTATGCCTTCCCACCTCTTCCTCTGCTGCCCAAAGTTCTATTAAAGACCAGAGCAGACAGACCAAAGATGATTCTCATTGCTCCAGGCTGGCCAAGACAACACTGGTACCCACTCCTGAGGAGCCTGATGCATTTCCCACCATGGACCCTGCCTCTAATGCCTCTTCTTCTGACTCGGCACAGCTTCAAAACTCTTCACAGTCAGCTAAAAACACACAATCTAGCCGCATGGAAGATTCCTTAGCATCACAACAGACCCTACTCTCTAAGGAGGTGCAGGATGTCATTTTGGAGGCCAGAAGGCCGTCTACTAGAAAAGCTTACTCCGCAAAATGGAAACGGTTTTGTGTCTGGAATGAGAAAAAGGGCCAGGATCCTGGAAAACTGAATTTACCTCATATATTACAGTATCTAGCTGAGCTGCTAAGCAGTGGACTTTCATTCTCCTCCATCAAAATCCATGCCTCAGCCATTTCTGCAGAATACAACACTGATCCACCCTTATTCTCTCACACCTCTTAAGACAGTTTCTCAGAGGGGCTAAGAATCTAAAACCCCCAAGGAAACAACCAATTCTTGCTTGGGATCTCAATTTCATTCTAGAAAAACTGACCTTGCCTCCTTTTGAGCCCAACTGCCTCATCAGATTTGCAATATCTGTCCTGGAAAACAGCTTTCCTTCTGGCTATTACCTCAGCTCGTAGGGTATCGGAACTACAAGCTCTCATGGCTGTGCAGCCTTTTATCATCTTCCATCAGGACAGAGTTTCCTTACGAACCAACCCGTCCTTTATACCAAAAGTGGTATCCAGGGTAGCTTTGAATCAGGCTATACACTTACCTACCTTTTTTCCTAATCCTCAAAACAAAGGGGAGAGATTACTACATTCCTTGGACATCCACAGACAACTGCTTTATTATTTGGACAGAACAATGCCTTTCAGAAAATCAGAACAGCTCTTTGTGTCCTATGCTATAGGAGCTCAAGGAAAGCCAATTTCCAAACAGAATCTCAAAACGGATAGCCCACTGCATACGCTTTTGCTATTCTTTTCATGGCAAAACTGTACCTACAGGCATCAGATCTCACTCCACAAGGGCCACGGCTACTTCTGCAGCTTTTCTCAGAGGAGTTCCTACCAAAGATATTTTGGAAGCAGCCACTTGGAGTTCTGTGCATACCTTCTCCAAGCACTACCACCTTCCACTATACTCCAAATCTAGAGCGGGCTTTGCCACTGCAGTCTTGCAGGGCATCCTGGCTCCTAGTTCCACCTAGTGCTTACCACCCCTTTCTTAGCTTTGGGATTCTACCCATCTGTTATGACTGCAGCTGTATGCACGATGAACATAGTACAGTTTTGTACCTACCATAAATGTAGATGTTCGAGTGCTAATACAGCTGCAGTCCAGGTTTCCCTCCCTCCTTCCCCTCTTGGGACAGGCCTATTGGCTAACATCTCCTCATGCAACCTGATTGGGGTATTCATTCTTGATGTATTTGCTTGCACTACTCTATTTTGATTATAAGGCATTGCTTTATTACACAAATTTATGTATTGCCTTCCTTCTGGGGGCACCTGACATCTGGGGCAAGAAAAACTGAAGAAAATGGCGTTTGCTGGTTCTTTTATACCCCTGTCGCACTGACGTCAGGGAAGAAGCGACGACAACCGACGCCGGACCTAGACTTTGGAATTCGGCTGACCGAGGGACCCGCCTGACGGCAGGAGACCCCATCTGTTATGACTGCAGCTGTATTAGCACTCGAACATCTACATTTATGGTAGGTACAAAACTGTACTTTCTTGTATGTGATAGTTACTGAAGTAAAAATATATCTTTTCCCACATTTCTTAGTGTAAAGAAATGTAGATATTGCAGTGCAGAAATAGAAGAAAGGCAAGAAAAAAGCATGCTTTAAGTTGGTCTGTAATCTTGTATTGAAATGGGGGATGGGGTGCAAAAGTACACAGATCATAATATGTGTAGCGGTGATATGTTTTCTCTTATGTTTGCATAAATTGGATAGGAGAATGTCTGGATTAAGACCCTTGGCTTAATCTTATAGCAAGTTTTAAGTAGAAACAAGTAAAAATGAGCACTGAATATAGTGAAAAGCTTTTATTTAGTAATAAATGATGATCTGTAGACCTGTCTCGCCTTCATTCTTACATATGGGTTCGGAGCCGATCACAAAGCTCAAAGTCTCTGTTGGCTCGTAGCAAGGTAGGTATCCCATAATGCACTAGTAAGAATCTCCAGATCTCGTTTGCCATGTCTACGAGTTCAGAAATACTTCTTGCTTGGCCGTGGGTAAGTTGGATATTTTTCATTACTGTTATAGTTCTTATTGATATTTTTGCATATAATATATCTTAGTTTACATAGTTTAAGTAATAGTTATCATAGGTAATAAATAATAGTGTGTTTTTTTCTGTAGTTATTGCTGAGAATTTGTTGGCAGTCTCTAGGCCCGTTTTTGTTCTCCGAGTGGTATCCCTTCTGTGTGCTAGTTTTTGAGATAGTTTCTTTTAGCGTAGGTCTGCGTTTGTGTTAGGACCGTGTTCTCTAGTATTGTATTTCAATAGAATAGTATTTTTGTGTGCAGTGTCATTTACTATCCTTATTGGCAAGTTTTTAGCCTGTTTAAATTTACATTTTGTGGTACTTTTCTGACTTCGCTTCTTTCCTGTTTCTTAACAGCTAGCTCCATTTAAGTTAGAGGACCTTGTCCTCTATTAAACTTTTCTGATGTTGTTACCTCAACAGAGCTAGGCCTGTTTGTTAGAGGACCTAGTCCTCGGTTGAGTTCTTGTGTGCAGTGTTTCTTACAGGGCGAGGCCCGTTTAAGTTAGAGGACCTTGTTCTCTCTTCTGTCTTTGATGGAGTTTTGTTTGTACTATGCATGTCTAAGGAGTCTAAAGATCAGAAACCTTCAGGTTTTAAAAAGTGCTCCCAAAAAATGTCAATCACTGATGGCCATAGTAACTGTGTTTACTGCCTCGTAGCCATTCATCTTCAAGAAACTTGTTCTTTCTGTCACTCCTTCAGTTCCGGAGTTCTCCAAGAAAGGAAAGAACAAATTAATCCTGAAAGGTCTCCTTAAGCCTTCCTTCAAAGAGGATTTAGTCAGCTCTTCATCATCACACTCCAAGTCTCCCTCTTCAAAGAAAGGAGAAGGTCAAGTCGGCAAAAAGACATTCTCCTGCACCGACTGATGTTCTTCATGTTTCACTGTTACAGTCATCACATTTGGGTTATCTGCTTGCAGGTAGCCCTCAGTCGGCCTGATTATCAAGTTTTGGGTCCTGCGTTGGTTGCTGTCTCATCTTCCATGACGACAGGCGTGGAGTATAAAGCATGCAGCCGATGCCATTACATCAGTCTTTCTTGCTGTACAGTGCCAGAAGCAGTTCGCAAGTGCCGGTCGACCGACTCCCAAAATATTCGATGTTCATCGTGTTTCACTGTTGCAGTCATTACAATTGGGTTATCCTGCTGGCGGGCTACCCGCAGTCGGCCTGAATTCCAAAGTCTAGGTCCGGCGTTGGTTGCTGTCGCCTCCTCCCTGACGTCAGTGCGCCAGGGGTATAAAAGATGCAGCCATCACCATTTTCTTCTGTCTTTCTTGCCGCGCGGTGCCCGAAGCAAAAGCAGTTCGCAAGTGCCGGTCGGCCGACTCCTGAGATTTTTGTGTTCGAATTTCAGATCCGAAGTCTTCATTAAAAGCTAAGTACCTTGTTGGGGAAACTTTTTTTCTTGCTCCAGACCGATGTCAGAAAAAGTTAATTGTATTTCTTGTGGGAAGCAAATACCTCATAAGGACTTCCATTCTTACTGTATTCCTTGCCTAGGCCCTGATCACGACGTTGCTAATTGACGGTTTTGTGCTAGATTTAACCAACGCACTATTAACCATCGGTACGATTTTGCATTTCACTATTTTGGCAGAAGATTTAATTACACGATGTCGGATAGCCATCCGACTACCGCAATTCAAAAGAAATGCAAAGAAAAAGAAAAGGACATGCATCCGAGGTCCAAAACTGACGACGAGGCTTCTTCTAAGCCAGTCGCAGGTTCGCCAGTTCTCAGTGAGGCGCTTTTGCAGTCCCTGACACCCGCTACTTTACAGCTGCAGGCCGCTTCCGACTCCCACATAGAACCGACTAGGCCACAGGAAACTCAAGGTATTGGAACCTCGGAAACTATTCCCTCAGATGGGTCCGGAACTGCTGAGCAGGCATTGGCTTCTGAGGGTGTTTTCAGGCCTACACAGTTATACGACTTCAGCTTCAAATGCAAAGACTAAATCACCTCTAAAGACAACGAAACAAGTACAACAGCCCCATGGACAGGCCTCCATGCCTAAAAAAAAAGTTGCTCAAAATGGCCGAAGACCTAATTACTTTGATCAGGAGTTCCCATCCCCCTCCTGATAAAGAGGCCTAGGCAAGAGACAGAATATGAGTCTTCAGATCAGGTTTCCATTTCTTCTAATTCCTCTTCTGATCATGAATATTATCTTCCTCCCTATGAGGATTCTGATGCTGAAGAATGTATCCCTTCAGCCTCTCCTCCTGAGGATTATTCTTTTGGGGAAACTCTGCATACTGTGAGGGAGCATTTCCACTGGGAGAGCCAAGATTATTCAGAATCTAAGAAAAGGCTCAGAGACTTCCTTTTACTACCTCAGCAAAGGCCCCTTGCTATTCCACCTGTGTTAGACATTGTAGATGTATTTTCAGAGTCTAGTCTGACTCCTGACTCTCTATCTCCAGCTCCTGTTAAGCCAGACCGATACTACAGGGTTCCTGATTCACATACATTTCTTTTTAAGAGCCCTGCTGCTGACCCAGAAACTATCTCTCAGGGTCCCAAAGGGGTCATGGCTTCCACTGTAAAAAAACCCTACTCCCTCTGACAGGGATTCTAGGGCACTGGACAGATGGGGAAAAAAGATTTACACTTCAGCTACCTTGGCTATAAGGGCTTTAAATTGTCAATTTCATATGCTTAAATATCAGCAATATATTATGTCACTAAAACAGAAAATGTTGATAAATTCTGAATGTGCAAAAACAAAGAAATGCAGGATTTATTGCATGCAGCTGAACAAGTGGGAAAGCATACTTTGCAATATGGTTTTGATTTTCTGGAGGCCTCCTGCAGGGCCGCTGTTACGGGTTCTGTCATTAGGAGGCATGCTTGGTTAAAGGAACAGTATCTGCCTGATCATATTAAAGCAAAGTTATGAGATACCTTATTTGGTGTTAAAGCAGAAGAGGTGTTGAAGAAAATGGAGGACAAAGCTAAATCTATGCAAACAGTCTAGGATTTCTTACAGGTACAGCCTCCAAGATATTGCAGGCACTGGCCTACAAAGAATTGGTCCTTTCCAGTGTCAGACAGGTCACAAAGAGGCAGATACAGACGCCCTAGAGGCAGATCCCAGCCCCAAGGTTCATACAGGTCTAAACAATGGGGTACTTCTACCTCCATAAGTGGAGAAGACAAATCACAGCCATACAGGAAACAGTCCCAGTGACTTCCCCCTGCCTCCACCAAGCACTTATCTTCTGGCAGCACCTTTAGGGGGAAAACTAGCACTTTTTTCTCAAAATTGGAACGTAATAACCCAGGACAAATGGGTCTTGGATATAGTGTCACAAGGCTACAAGTTTCACTTTCACACCCTGCCAAGGGCAAACGGTTTGCCAGACCTGCCAAAACATCAATGGGCAGAGGCACAAAAGCAAGTGTCATCCTTCATGGACATGAGGAGCCATTCAGCAAGTGCCACAGCAAGAGCAGGGACAAGGATTTTACTCAAGACTGATGTCCTTCAAGGATGCATCTGCAGTCCTAACATATGGGTTGTCCTGCCTCAGGCAGCCCTTCGGTCGGCCGGATTCCAAAGTCTGGGTCTGGCCTCGGCTGATGTCGCACTTCACCCGACGTCATAGCTGCAGTCAATTGGGTATAAAGGCATCAGCCGACGCCATTTTCCTCAGTCTTTCTTGCCGCGCGGTGCCCGAAGCAGAAGCTGTTCGCAAGTGCCGGTCGGTCAGAACCAGAGATTACTACCGAAAACTTCTAAAAAGCTAAGTACCCCGTTGGGGACTCTTTCTTGCCTCAGCCGATGTCAGAAAAAGTAAATAACTGTTTAACTTGTGGGAAACAAATACCTCATAAGGATTTCCACTCTTTACTGCCTTCCTTGCTTAGGCCTAGACCACGACGTAGCAGCTTGTCTAGCCTGTGCTTCCTTCAACCGACGGACACTTAGACGTCGGTCGGAGTTTGCTGAGGAGTTTTTCGGCCCCGCTTTTGCTTACAACATGCTGTCTGAGACTCCGACTTCACAATTAGCTAAAAAGCGTAAGGAAAAGGACCGACACTCGCGGTCCGCGGTTTCGGTCGAAACCACGGTTAAGCCTACCTCGAGTGTCTAGGTTTCGGCTGAAACCGAGTCCTCTGTTCTTCGGCCGAAAGCATGCCTCCGACTTCCGAGGCCTCAACTTGCATGGCTGAATCTGCTACTGAAATTCCACCTGCTGTTGCAGGTTCTCAGGATTTATCAGACACTATCCCCTTAGACATTTCTACTCCTGCACGTGGAGCTGCTAGGCCCCCTGCATCCATGTCTATCAAGGTTTTCTCTAGGGCTAAAGCAGCTAAATCTTCTAAGGCCTTGCCTGCTAAAACCCCCTCACACAGGCCTAGTTCTAGTTCCCAAATGCTCAGCCTGGCAGAGGATCTCATCTCTTTGATCAGGGGATCCCAACCTCACCCTGACAGGGCCTCTCATCCCCCTCCAGAGAAGAGGCCTAGAGCAGAGCCCCCTGAGCCAGTTTCAACTGATTACTCCTCGGATGATTCAGAAAACTCAAACCCTCCAGAAGGCCCATATTCTCCATATGAGGACTCTGACGCAGAAGTCTCCATTCCTTCTGCCTCTCCTCCTGAGGAATTTTCTTTTGGGGAAACCTTGCATGCTATGAGAGAGCAATTCCAATGGCAGGGCCAGAATTTTTCAGATTCTCGGAAAAGGCTAAGGACCTTTTTACATTTACCACAGCATAGGCCTTTAGCTATTCCTCCAGTACTAACAGTTGTGGATGATGCATTTAATGATGCTTGTACTGCTCCTGACTCTCTTCCCCCGGCCCCTGCTAAGCCCGACAGATACTACAGGGTCCCGGACACACACTATCACTTGTATAAGGCTCCTGTTGCAGATCCTGAAACTATTTCACAGGGCCCCAAAGCTGTAACAGCAGCCTCTGCCAAGAACCCCCTCCCCTCTGAAAGAGAATCTAGAGCACTAGAGAGATGGGGTAAAAAAGTTAATACTTATGCTACTCTTTTGGCTAGGGCCTTAAACTGTCAATTCCACATGATTCAGTATCAGGAATTTTTGTTAGATCAGCTAAATAAAAAACTGTCCTTTCCTGAACCTTTAGACCGTAAGTCCCTTCAGGATTTGGTACATAACATTCAGCAGGTCAGTAATCATTCCTTAAAATGCGGCTATAATGCACTGGAGGCTTCCTTTAGATCAGCTATGACTGGTACAGTGATCAGAAGGCATGCATGGTTAAAAGAGCAATCCTTACCAGATCATGTAAAGTCAAAGCTCCTAGATGCTCCCATGGAGAAACGCAGTTTGTTTGGCACACCTGCACAGCAAGTGTTAAAGAAGGTGGAAGAGAAAGCAAAATCTGTCCAAACAGTCAAGGATTTCTTACAGGTCCAACCTCCGAGGTTTAGTAGAAATTGGCCTTCGAAGAATTGGTCCTTTCCAGACACCTTCAGAGCACAGAGGGGCAGAAATAGGCGCCCAAGAGGCAGAGGTCAATCCAGAGGTGCCTACAGGGGACGTCAGTGGCAGCCTAACCACCAGAGAAGTACTGCCACAGATCCAGCTACTACCACTTCCACAGGACAGTCACAGTGACTTGGCTCTGATTCCGCCTTCCAGGGAACAACTGGAAGCACTCCTAGGCGGAAAGCTAGCCTTATTTTCAGTAAACTGGCATTGCATTACAGGAGACAAATGGATTTTACAGACAATAGACAAAGGCTACAGGTTTCACTTCCATACTCTACCAAGACAGAGAGGAATGCCAAACCTACCACCAAACCAAAAGACAAACGCTCTAGAACAAATCAACCACTTACTAAGGATGAGAGCTATAGAAAAGGTACCGTCTCTGGAACAAGGGCAAGGATTTTACTCCAGACTTTTCCTGGTACCAAGAAAAGAAAACCAATGGAGACCTATTCTCGACCTGTCCACTCTGAACACATATCTCATTGTTCCAAAATTCAAAATGCTGACCCTACAGCAACTTCTTCCCATGCTGGGCAAGGAGTCTTGGCTGGTGACTCTAGATCTCAAGGAGGCATACCTGCACGTCCCTATACGACCAGATTGCAGAAGATACCTCAGATTTCTTGCAGGATCAGAGCATTATCAATTCTCAGCATTGCCCTTTGGCTTATCTACTGCGCCCAGAGTATTCACGAAATGCCTGGCATCAGTAATTGCTCATTGCAGGCTTCAGGGAATTCAAATTTATCCATACCTGGACGACTGCCTGATACAAATGGACAACAAGATCAAACTAAGAAAAGACTTGGAAAGGGTTATTCACCTATTGCAAGCCCTGGGATACACAGTCGGCATAAAAAAGTCAAGGCTGGTACCATCCCAAAGGATAACATTCCTGGGTGCAGAACTGGACACATCAAATCAGATGGCTTTTCTCACAGCAGAAAAACAAAAGCAACTACCACTCTATTTCATGGCATTAACAACGCAGAACCAGCTTACAGCAAGGAAAGTCCTGCAAGCCCTGGGTTACATGGCATCCTGCATAATATTGATTCCACATGCCAGACTACATATGAGGAAGTTGCAGTGGTACCTAAGGAATTTATGGTCTCAGCACAAGCACAGCCTAGAAACCCAAATTCCAATAATTCCATGCCTGAAGCAAGAATTCCTGTGGTGGGCTCAGGCCTGTCAGTTGAACAAAGGACTACCTTTCCACAACCCTCAACCAAGCCAGACTATCACCACGGACGCCTCAGACCTTGGTTGGGGGGCACACATGGTGGACAAGTGTATACAAGGCCTATGGACACGACCAGCTGAACCTACACATAAATCAAAAAGAGATGCTGGCAGTGAAACAGGCAATTCAGTCATTCAGACCGTTTCTTCAACAAGGTCATTTGCTGATAAGGACAGACAACACCACAGTCATGTGGTATATCAACAAACAGGGAGGCACACACTCATATCCTCTATGCCGGATGGCAATGGACCTGTGGAATGTGGCCCTGAACCTCAACATTCAGCTCCAGGCCATTTTTGTGCCAGGAAAAGAAAATATACTAGCAGACACCTTAAGCAGAACTACCACGGATGCCCACGAATGGATGCTGCATCCAGACATCTTCAAATCCATTACAAAGAAATGGGGGCTACCAGAGATAGACCTGTTCGCATCCCCACACAACCACCAATTGAGGAAATTCTGCACAAGGACATACCACCCACTTGCTTGGAAGGTGGACTCCCTATCCTTCAGTTGGGAAAACCTGACAGCATATGCATTCCCACCTCTTCCTTTGATGCACAAAGTGCTACTGAAGATCAAAGAAGATCACCCAAGGATCATCCTGATAGCTCCAGACTGGCCGAGGCAACATTGGTACCCGCTACTCAGGAGTATGTCTCGGGAGCACGCATGGCTTCTACGTCTAGTCCCTTTGCTGCTAACACAGAACAACTTCAAGATCCTGCATCCAAACTTGAAAACACTGCAGCTAGCTGCTTGGAATATTACATAAAACAAAATAACCCAGATTTATCTCAGAGGGTTAAAGACATTATCCTGGAGGCTCGCAGACCCTCCACAAGGAAAACGTATTCAGCCAAATGGAAAAGATACCTCATTTGGAGTACAGCAAAAGGAGAAAATGTATCATTAGCAAACATAGCTAACATCCTGGAATATTTAGCAGAACTTCTCCACAATGGCCTGTCTTACTCCTCCATTAAGATTCATGCACTAGCAATTTCAGCAGAATACAACATGGATCCTCCAGTCTTCTCTCATCCTCTACTCAGACAGTTTCTGAGGGGAATTAAAAATGTAAAGCCTCCAAGGAAGCCACCTTTGCCTACAATGGACCTGAACTTTGTGCTAGAAAAGTTAACACTCCCCCCTTTTGAACCAGCAGCAACAGTAGAATTACAGTTCTTATCTTGGAAAACTGCTTTCCTGCTTGCAATCACTTCAGCAAGAAGGGTCTCTGAATTACAGACATTAATGGCAGTACAGCCCTTCCTTATCTTCCATCAGGATAGAGTGTCCTTGAGAACTAACCCTACTTTTATGCCAAAGGTGGTCTCCAGGGTATCATTGAACCAAGCAATCCACCTACCAACATTCTTCCCCAACCCACAGAACAGGGGGGAAAGACTACTGCATACCTTGGATGTGCACAGACAATTGCGCTACTACCTGGACAGAACCAAGAACCATAGAAAAACTGACCAGCTTCTGGTAGCATATGCAACAGGAATGGAAGGAAAAGCAATTTCCAAACAGACTATCTCAAAATGGATAGGAAATTGCATTAGATTTTGTTACTCCTTTCATGGAAAGTCAACTCCAGAAAACATCAGACCTCACTCCACAAGGGCTACAGCCACTACGACAGCTTTCTTACGAGGAGTGGCTACCAAGGACATTTTAGAGGCTGCTACTTGGAGCTCCGTGCATACATTTGCCAAGCATTATAATCTACCTTTATACTCCAGATCCTAAGCAGGTTTTGCCACTGCTGTTTTGCAAGGGATCTTAACTACACCATAGTCTTCTTAGTGCCTCCTCCCCCAGTTTGGCTATGGTATTCTACCCATATGTTAGGACTGCAGATGCATCCTTGAAGGACATAGTACAGTTTTGTACCTACCATAAATGTAGATGTCCGAGAGGTATGCATCTGCAGTCAGGATTACCCACCCTCCTTCCCCTCTGTGGTACTCCTAGGGTATTTGCCCATCTTGTAGCTAGCTGGGGGAATCTATTATGGTGTATTTGTTTGTATATATGTATATACATGTTTATTTTTGTTTGCTCTCTACTGTTTGGAATCATTTGCATTTATCCAAATTTAGCCTTCCTAGAGGGCACCTGGCATCTGGGGCAAGAAACACTGAGGAAAATGGCGTCGGCTGATGCCTTTATACCCAATTGACTGCAGCTATGACGTCGGGTGAAGTGCGACATCAGCCGAGGCCAGACCCAGACTTTGGAATCCGGCCGACCGAAGGGCTGCCTGAGGCAGGACAACCCATATGTTAGGACTGCAGATGCATACCTCTCGGACATCTACATTTATGGTAGGTACAAAACTGTACTTTCTTGATGCCCAGAAAGGGCAAAGCCTTGAGACCAATACTGGACTTATCTATTCTAAACTGTTTACCTTTAAAACCTCGAATCACACTTGTGCGAGTGGTCATATCCTTGCATCGTAAAACGAAACTGGAAAAAGCGACAGTTTCTAATGTTCGGACAGCAGCAAAGCGAACAGCCGATTCGCTGTTTTTCGAACATGAATGTCGACAACAAAAGTATATGCCCCCCACACCCCCCCCCTTCTTTATTATTCTAACTCCGAGATCACACTACAGCGGGGAATGGAACCATTTCCAACTCCCCACTATAGTGCGCTCTGCCCCTAAATGTTGAATGTGCAGTGAGCGACTCTCTCTGTGCATTCGCTCATTGCACATTCAAACCGTCTTCCGTTCGAAGTTTTCAGAACTTGAAAACTGTCTTTCAAACATTTGACGGTCGCCTGTGTGCAATACACACATGTAAAGGTAAACCATTCTAAACACATATCTCGATATTCCAAGATTCAAAATGTTGAGACTGCAGTAGCTTCTGCCCGTGCTGGACAAGAAGGCTTGGCTTGTGACTTCAGACCTAAAAGAGGCATACCTGCATGTCCCAATCAGACAGTCATGCAAAAGATACCTCAGATTCATAGCTGGCTCAATGCACTACCAATTCTCTGCAGTGCCCTTTGGCTTATCTACTGCGTCCAGGGTCTTTACAAAATGCCTGGCTCCAGTAATTGTATTTTGCAGACAAAGAGGAATACAAATATATCCTTACTTGGACGACTGCCTTGTTCAAGCAGCGGAGGACATTCTGCTACAGCATCTGGCATTTGTAATAATATTACTAACATGCCTAGGGTACACAGTAAATGAAAAGAAATCAAAACTAGTACCCTCTCAAGAGATAATATTCCTGGGTGAAAGCTTAAATACAGCTGCCCAGATGGCTTATCTGACGCCTGACAAACAAAGGCAATTGACTACTTATTTCAAAATGTTGGCAATAAAGACCCAGTTATCTGCAAGAAAAATTCTGCAGGCTTTTGGCTTCATGGCATCCTGCATTCTGCTAATTCCAGATGCAAGACTGCATATGAGGAAACTTCAATGGCATCTAAAAAGTGTTTGGACTGAACATTGTCACAGCGTGGAAACAATAATTACCCTCATTCCCTGCCTGCGACACGAGTTTCTATGGTGGGCAAAGGCCTTTCACCACAACAAGGGGCAGCCATTCGCTTTACCCATAGCCAGGCAGATATTAATAACAGATGCATCAGATTATGCCTTGGGGGGGGGGGGGGCACATGGCAGGAAAATGTGTTCGGGGCACATGGTCCGCAACCCAAATGCATCTGCATATCAACCAAAAAGAGATGCTAGCTGTTCAGAATGCCCTGACTGCCTTCAAGGATTTACTTCGTCCGGGACAACTACTGATAAAGACGGAAAATACTACAGTCATGTGGTACATAAACAAGCAGGGAGGCACTCATTCCTACCCCCTATGCAGACTAGCCATGACTTTGTGGGACACAGCATTGACTTAAGTACATCTGCAGGCACAATTCCTGCCAGGAAAGATAAACACTCTGGCAGACGAACTAAGCAGAAACCTCATGGATCCCCACGAGTGGAAATTGGATCCGCAAGTCTTCAGCATGATAACAAGGAATTGGGGATGCCCGGACATAGATCTATTTGCCTCCTCTCACAACTGCCAAGTACAGAGATTCTGCACAAGGACTCATCACAAACAAGAATGGAAAGTGGATGCTCTCTCTTTCATCTGGAAAAACTTAACAGTATATGCCTTTCCTCCCCAAGGTTCTTCTAAAAGTCGGACAAGAGAAGCCAAACATGATACTGATTGCCCCAGACTGGCCCCGCCAGCCCTGGTACCCAATCCTAAGGAACTTGTCTCAATACCCGGCCTGGACATTACCTCATATTCCTAACTTACTGTCCCAACACAACATTCAGATCCTGCACAGTTAACTCAAGACCTTAAATCTGGCAGCATGGCGGATAATGTAGTCACTCAAAACACACCTCTCTTTAAAGCGGTGATGGATGTTACTTTGGAGGCCAAAAGGCCTAGTACCAGAAAATCTTACGCTGAAAAATGGAAGAGATTCTGTGCTTGGAACCAGAACAACGGATTGACACGACTGTACCAAATATTCCTCCGATTTTGCAATATTTAACTGAGATGCTGGACAAAGGCCTATCCTTTTCATCAATTAAGATTCATGCCTCTGCCATTTCAGCTCATTACAATACAGAGCCACCTATTTTTTCTCATCCTTTATTAAGGCAGTACCTCAGAGGAGCCAAAAACTTAAGGCCTCCAAGGAGATCACCAATACCTGCATGGAACCTCAGTTATGTCTTGGAAAAACTTACCCTGCCTCCTTTTGAGCCAGCCGCTACAGCTGATATGAAATTTTTATCATGGAAAACAGCTCTGCTCCTAGCAATAACCTCTGCAAGGCGAGTCTCATGGCTGTGGAACCTTTTTATCATTTTCCATCCAGATAGGGTTTCTCTGAGGACAAACCCGACATTTATGCCTAAGGTAATGTCCAGTGTGGCCCTTAACCAAACTATTCATCTGCCTACCTTTTACCCAAAACCACAGAATAAGGGTTAGAGACTTCTGCATTCTTTGGACATACATAGACAGCTGTGCTTCTACCTGGACAGAACCAAAGCTTTCAGAAAGACTGAGAAATTACTAGTGGCATATGCTGCAGGATCACAAGGAAAGGCTATCTCAAACCAGACTATTTCAAAGTGGATAGGCCACTGCATTCGTTTCTGCTATTCACGACATGGCAAATCAGTGCCTAAGGGCATTAGGCCACATTCAACCACAGCAGCAGCCACTTCAGCAGCTTTCCTCAGAGGAGTAACAACCAAAGATATTTTAGAGGCTGCAACCTGGAGTTCAGTGCACACTTTTTTACAAAGCACTATCACTTACCACTCTACTCTAAATCCAGGGCAGGCTTTGCCACTGCAGTTCTGCAGGGCCTCATAGCTGCTCCCAATCCTATTTAGCTCCAGCCTCCCAACCTTACCTTTGGGATTCAGCCCCGATTGTAATGACTGCAACAGTGAAACATGATGAACATAGTAAAGTTGTGTACTTAGCATAAATGTAGATTTTCGAGTGTATTCACTGTTGCAGTCCAGGTTACCCTCCCACCATCCCCCTTATCTTTGCTGGAACTTATCTGTACTTCTCTATTCTATACAACCTATGTGGTGTATTTGCTTGTAGATGAAGGAAAAATTTACTTTGGTGCATGCTTTATTGACATATTTTTTGGCCTATCCTTTCGGGGGCACCTGACATTTGGGGCAAGAAAAACTGAAGAAAATGGCGTCGGCTGCATCTTTTATACCCCTGGCACACTGACGTCCGGGAGGAGGCGACAGCAACCGATGCCGGACCTAGACTTTGGAATTCAGGCCGACTGCATGTAGCCTGCCAGCAGGATAACCCAATTGTAGTGACTTCAGCAGTGAATACACTAGAACATCCACATTTATGGTAAGTACACAACTATACTTTTTCGAGTTTCAGATTCGAAGTCTTTAACTAAGCTAAATACCCCATTGGGGATCCTTTTTCTTGCCCTAAACTGATGTCCGTAAAAGTTAATTTGTATTTCTTGTGGAAAGCAAATACCTCATAAAGATTTTCATTCGTACTGCATTCCTTGCGTAGGCCCAGACCACGATGTACCTCATTGTCTGTTTTGTGCCTTAATCAAACATCATACTGTTCATCGGTTTATTTTCGCATCTAAATATTTTGGTACTTGGTTCAGTTATCCAGAAATGGTTTCGGTAAGCCACCTGACTACCGACGTTCCGAAAAAACGCAAAGATAAAGACAGACCACATAGGTCCAATGCTACCGACAATGCTTCTCCTAAGCTAGTCGCCAGTTCGCCGGTACTCAGTGAGGTGCTTTCGCAGCCCCTGATACCCGCTACTTCAGATTCGCAGGCCTCTACTGAGACGCATTCGGAGTCAGGTATGCAGTGAGATGCTTCAACTGTGGAACCTGCGGATGTCTCTACCTTGGATGTATCCTGTGCCGCTGTGCATGCACCGGCTTCTGAGGGTGTATTCAGGCTTGCTGACTTGCATATTAAACCGATGCAATCTTCTTCTTCAAGGCTTAAAACTCGATCCATGCCTAGAAAACCGACGCCCAGACCGCATGGTCAGGCTCCATTGCCTAAAAAACAAATAAGAATGGCTGAAGACCTTACTACTCTAATCAGGGGAAGCCACCCTTCTCCCTCTAAGAGACCAAGAACTGATTTTCCTTCTGATTCTTCTGATCAGGATTCTGATATTTCTGTTTTCTCTGATGACCAGGAGTTGCCCTTGTCTACCTATGAGGATTCTAATACAGAAGACTCCATTCCCTCTGCTTCCCCTCCAGAGGATTTCTCTTTTGGTGAAACCTTGTATACTCTGAGGGAGTATTTCCGCTGGGAAAGCCAGGATTACTCTGACTCCAAAAAGAGGCTTAGGGAATTCTTACTCCTACCTCAGCAAAGGCCTTTAGCGACCCCTCTTGTTCTGGAGATTGTGGATGATGCCTTCTCGGAATCTAGCCTGGCCCCTGACACTTTACCTCCTGCTCCCAGAAAACCTGATGGGTATTACAGTGTACCTGACTCTCAAGTTCCTCTTTAAAAGTCCTACTGCGGATCCTGAGACCATTTCACAGGGACCCAAGGGCATCAAGGCTAATACTGCCAAAAACCCTACCCCCTCTGATAGAGATTGCAGTGTCCTGGATAGATGGGGTAAGAAGGTATACACTTCTGCAACTTTGGCCATTAGGACCTTAAACTGCCAGCTTCATATCTTAAAGTATCAGCAACATGTTATTGGATTGCTTAAACTGAAACTGGCCTGCAAAGAATTGGTCCTTTCCAGACTGTGCTGAAAATAAAGAATTACAGGATTTAATGCATTCTGCTGAACAAGTTGGAAAACATACTTTGCAATGTGGTTTTGATTCATTAGAGGCATCTTGCAAGGATGCTGTCATTGGGTCTGTACTTAGAAGGCATGTTTGGCTTAAGGAGCAATCTTTTCCAGATCATGTTAAAGCTAAATTACTGGATGCTCCCTTAAACAAAGACCGCCTGTTTGGCAACAGAGCAGAAGAAGTACTTAAAAAGATGGAGGAAAAAGCTAAATGTATGCAAACTGTTAGATTTCCTGCAAGTACAGCCTCCCAGATTTAGTAGGCATTGGCCCTCTAAGAATTGGTCCTTTCCTGCCTCTTCCAGGCCTTCTCAGTCCAAACCCAGAACCAGCAGAACACCCACTTCCAAAGCTGGAAGTAGTAAGTCACCTTCCTATGGTAAACTGTCACAGTGACTTAACTTTAAACTTTCCAAGCCCTTCCCAACTGACTGTTCCTTTAGGGGGAAAGATCGCCCTGCATGCAAAAAAATGGGAATTCATTACCCAAGACAAATGGGTTTTAAATGTACTTTCCCAAGGATACAGATTCCACTTCCACTCCTTACCCAACCCCAAACGGTTGGCCAGACCTACCCCCGAATCAGTGGGCAGAGATTCAAATGCAAGTTCTCTCTCTTCTAAGCATCAGGGCTATTTGGACTGTCCCAGAAGAAGAATGGGGGCAAGGTTTCTATTAAAGACTTTTCCTGGTACCCAGAAAAGACGATTCCTGGTGTCCTATTCTGGACCTGTCTATCCTAAACACTTTTTTGGAAATCCCAAAATTCAAAATGCTACCATTGCATCAGCTGCTTCCCATGCTAGGCAAAAATGCCTGGTTGGCAACATTGGATTTAAAGGAAGCCTACCTGCACATCCCAGTAAGGGATTCTGTCAGAAGATACCTACGCTTCAGATCAGTCTACATGCACTATCAGTTCTTTGCACTGCCCTTTGGCTTACCTGCTGCACCCACGGTATTCACAAAGTGCCTAGCTCCAGTCATTGCATTTTGCAGACAAAGAAATATTCAAATATATCCATACGTGGGCGATTGTCTAATTCAGGCAGAAAGCCTGGTCATACTATTAAATCATCTGGCATTTGTAAAGAAATTACTAACTTCTCTGGGTACACCATAAACTTAAAGAAATCACATCTATTACCCTGTCAACAAATTGTATTCCTGGGAGCAAGCTTGAATACAACTTCCCAGATGGCCTACCTCACGCCAGAGAAACAAGTTCATTTGGCAGCCTACTTCAGACTACTGGCCACAAAGACCCAGCTTTCTGCAAAGAAAATACTGCAAGCTCTGGGGTTCATGGCCTCTTGCATTCTACTGATTCCATATGCAAGACTGCATATGAGGAAACTGCAGTGGAATCTAAAAAGCCTATGGTGTCAACATTCTCAGTACTTAGAATCAATGATTCCTCTCATACCTTGTCTAAAGATAGAGTTCCTTTGGTGGGCAGAGGCCTGCCACCAAAACAAGGGACTGGCATTCACTCTACCCCCTGCCGCCCAAATCCTAACAGACGCATCAGACTATGCATTGGGGGGGGGGGGGGCTCACTTGGCAGGGCAGTGCATTCAGGGCAAATGGAACCCAAATCAAATGCACCTGCATTTCAGTCAAAAAGAAATGTTAGCTGTACAGAATGCCCTGACAGCCTTCAAGGACCACATTCTTCCAGGACAATTATTGGTAAAGACAGACAACACCACTGTCATGTGGTACGTAAGCAGGGGGGAACCCACTCATACCCTCTCTGCAGACTAGCCATGGCTCTGTGGAACACAGCCTTGTGCTACCAAGTGCACCTACAAGCTCAGTTCCTTCCAGGCAAGCTAAATACACTGGCAGAAAGACATAAGCAGAAATCTCATGGACCCACACGAGTGGAAACTGAAACCAAAGATCTGAAGTAGTTACCCACAGGTTGCAGATAAATGAAGTTATTTGGATCCATATTGGATCTGAGCCGGCAACATTTCATTAAGCATCTGCTCCAAGCTCCTCCCCTTACCCATTCTCCCTCTTCTACCTTCCCTCTGATCTTGTTGGTCTCTAGAGCTCCAAGTTGGGTAGTGTAAGTGGAACTTTTGATTCTTTAGTTAGTGTGTGAGAATAGTTGTTTGTGATAGGCCTTCCTCCCCTTCGTCTTGTCGGTTTGTTAAAAAAAAAAAAAAAAAAAATATAGAAAGTTTGTGTGTGTCTTGAATAGAGTAGGCCTAGCCAACCCCTGAGCGTGCATGTGTCTAGTTTAGCGTTTGGCTCAGTGGAGTGTATTATGACTGACCAGCCTAAACCAATGTTCAAGAAATGCACAGTGTGTGGCCACAAGCTTTCACTGGATGATGGCCACACTGTGTTATTTGCCTTGGCATTTCCCATCTTAGTTTGCCATGTGCTGTGTGTGCAGATTTCAGTCCCAGAGCCCTTAAAGAAAGGAAGGCGAAACTGGTAGCCAAGGACCTGCTACCAGTTTCTGCCTTAGAGACGACGGCCTCACTCCTGTCGCCGATCATCCCCCACCAGGCTGGGACTCGCCCTCCCTCAAAGCCTGCTGAGGTGGGGACAAAAGCTGCAAATAAGGACAAAAAAGAGAGAGAGAGAAAAGGGTAGAGAGGCACTGCAAGCGATCTCCTGAGCGGGAGCCTTTTTCCAGTCCACCTGTGAAAGTTGTTAGGACCACTTCTCCTCGGCTCCATTCCCTGAGGTTCTCCCCGGAGCCGATGGAGCCCTTGGATTGGAGGCCTTCGAGGTAGTCTCATAGTGCCAGGTCCGAGTCGGTCACCGCCTCGCTTTCGACTCAGTCTATCGGAGCTTGATGTGGACAGGATGATGTGTAGATTCATTCAGACCCAAATCCAAATGGGAGTCTTGCCAGTCTCCTCTCAGGCCGGAGGGGGGACCTCTATGCCCTTCTTCCATCCTATCTCTCCTTCCCGATCCGACCATTGGTCGTGGGGTTTATGGATCCGAGGAGCTGGGGTTTCAGCCTTGACGGTTCCACCAACCTTGACGCCGGCCATTACCTTGAGTTCCTCGGATCAGACTTTTACAGATCCGAGCAACTCTCGGGGCCAAGAACAGGGAGCCGGATACGAGGGAACAGAGATGTCTTCCGCTCCGTCTTTGTTGTATCCGAGCCGTTCCCTTGGAACCCTGCCTACCTTGGCCTCGATCCTCACGATGGAGTCGGGGAGATGTGGGTTGCCAAGGAGGTCCACTCTCCTTCAGCCTTCGTGGTGGAGAGGGTTTTCTCCCAGGGATTGAGACCCCAGCCTATTGCCTTGGAACTCTGCCCAGACTGCCTTGGATTTAGTCACGACTCCCATCAGCCTGTCCCAGTGACAGCCCATGTCAGAGGACCCCTGTGTCTATCCCATTGTAGAACCCCCTATGACTTACGAGCCCCCTTCAGAGAGTCCCACTGAGGAGGCCCCACGTAAACATTTGTGTAAAAGGAGGCACATGGACTCCCCCGAGTCCCTCACAGAAGATACTGACTTGGATGAAGGTGAGGGTTCCCCCAGGTCACCTCCTGAGGATGTCTCCTTTGGAGACATTATGGAAATCCTCCGCCAGAGGGGAGGTTGGTCAGCCCCAAAACCCTCAGCAGATGAATCTGTATTCTTGGAGGCCTTTGGCACGGGCCCATCTACATCCTGGGTGTCCCCTCCTGCAGGTCCATTAGTGGATCTTATCACCATGCGGGCATGGAAGGAGCCTGACACCATAGAGCCAATACCCAAACGTCCAGGCAGGATTCTTTCTCCTCCCACAGACAAACAGGCTTGGTACAAGGGATCCCCTGTGGACGCTATGGTAGTGGCGGTTGCCACCAAGAGAGAACTGTCTCAGGAAAGTTCTTTTGTCCACCCTCCGGACAAAGAGTCTAGGGGAAGTGTGTTTTTTCTTCAGCAACATTTTCCATATGCGAGCTGAATTATTTGTCACACGTCATTCGACTCCAGTGAGACCTGGTCACGGAATTCGCTGTGTCGCCCCCAGAGTCCTTGTCGCCAGAGAACAAGTGGCTGTTCTTGGCGAAAATGTTGACTCTGAAATCCATTTCTAACATGTCCATGCATCTTTCCCATGCCACGGAAGGAGATGCTAGGGCGGCTGCGACTGGCATAGCTGTGAGGCAGCATGCCTAGCTCAGACTCTCTCAATTTACAGATCCCTTCAAGGCGTCTTTCACGAATGCTGCCTTTGACGGTTCCTCCCTTTTTTGGAAGACAGTTCGTGACACTTTAGTCCAGAGGGAGAAGGACGGGAAGACTCTGCTGTCGGAGTCCGCTTCTCTAGCCCTCAAAGATCCTTTTGTAGGAATCAGAGAGGGCAGAAGAACATGTGGCTCAGAAAATCTCAGATGTCCTTCAAAGATGCAACTGCAGTCCTTACATATGGGTTGTCCTGCCTCAGGCAGCCCTTCGGTCGGCCGGATTCCAAAGTCTGGGTCCGGCGTCGGCTGATGTCGCCCTTTCCCCGATGTCAGAGCGCCTGGGGTATAAAAACATCAGCCGGCGCCATCTTCTTCACTCCTTCTTGCCGCGCGGCGCCCGAAGCAGAAGCAGGTCGCAAGTGCCAGTCGGCCAGCTCCTGTGCTTTCAGCTACTGAAGTCTTCAAAAAAGCTAAGTACCCCGTTGGGGACCTTTTCTTGCCTCAGCCGATGTCAGATAAAACTGTAAAAGTTAATAATTGTTTAACTTGTGGGAAACAAATACCTCATAAGGATTTCCACTCTTACTGCTTACCCTGCCTAGGCCCAGAACACAACGTCTCGGCCTGTACAGCTTGTGCTTCTTTCAATAAATGCACTCTTAGGCGTCGGTCAGAGTTTGCACAGGATAATTTTGGGGAAGATTTCTGTTATATCATGCCGTCGGAGCTTCCGACAGCACATTTACCTAAAAAAACGGAAGGATAAGGACCGGCACTCGTGGTCCGCGGTCTCGACCGACATCGCGCTTAGGCCTACCGCGAGTGTCTCTGTCTCTTCTGAGCCGGTTTCACAACCACTACAGACTGATGACACCGCCCCACCGGTTACTTCGGTACTGGAGACCAGCTCGGTGCCGGTTTCTGTTCTCCCCTCTGAGACCGTAGCCCAGGATATTTCTGACACCATTTCTGTGGATAAGACTACTCCAGCACGTGGGGCTGCCAGGCCTCCAGTGTCTATGTCCATCAAGGCCTACACACGTACTAAGGCTGCTGGACAGGCTAAGTCTCTCCCTCCAAGATCTGTTTCTCTGGGATCCACTTCTGGTTCTCAAATTTTAAGTTTAGCTGAGGACCTTATTTTTTTAATTAGGGGTTCTCAGCCACATCCAGAGAGAGACTCTCAGCCGCCTTATGTCAAGAGGCCTAGGGTTGAGCAGGTAGATCCCCAGTCCTCCGATGAGGCCTCAGGTGATTCTGCACATTCAGACTACCAGGAGGGAGGCCTTCTCGGCCTACAAGGATTCTGATGCGGAGGAATCCATTCCCTCTGCCTCTCCTCCTGAGGAGTTTCCCTTTGGGGAAACTCTTCATTCCATGAGGGAACACTTCAAATGGCAAGGCCAGGAATACTCAGATTCTAGGAAAAGGTTAAGGGAATTTTTAAAGCTACCTCAGCATAGACCCTTAACTATTCCTCCAGTTTTAAATGTTTTAGATGATGTGTATTTAGAATCTAGTGTTTCCCCTGACTCCCTCCCCCCTGCTCCTGTCAAGCCAGACCGGTACTACAGGGTCCCAGACACACATCAATTTCTGTGCAAGGGCCATACTGCTGACACTGAAACTATTTCTCAGGGGCCTAAAGGGGTTTCCTCCACTACTGCTAAGAATCCACTTCCTACAGAAAGAGATTCTAGGGCTTTAGAAAGGTGGGGCAAGAAAGTATATACATCCTCCACCCTTTCTATGCGAACATTAAATTGTCAATTTCATATGATTCAGTATCAGGAATACATGTTGGATGACTTGCAAAAGAAATTGGCTTCCCCTGAACCATTAGATAGAAAGGGGTTACAGGAATTGGTTCATAATACTCAGCAGGTTAGCTACCATTTCCTTCAGTGTGGATATGATGCATTGGAAGCTTCATGTAGAGCAGCAATGACAGGTGCGGTCATACGTAGACATGCCTGGCTAAAGGAACAAACATTGCCAGACCATGTGAAAATTAAACTTTTGGACGCACCACTAGAGAAACATAAGCTATTTGGTGCTACTGCACAAGAGGTTTTGAAGAAAAGAGAGGAAAAGGCAAAATCAATACAAACAGTCAAAGATTTCCTCCAGGTACAGCCTCCAAGATTCAGCAGGAATTGGCCTACTAAGCATTGGTCCTTTCCAGACACAGACAAATTTCAAAGAGGCAAAAACAGACGTGGCTGAGTTAGAGGGCAAACTCGAGGCTCCTACAGAGGACGTCAATGGCAGCCTCCGAACCAGAGAGGTGGGGCAGGACCTTCCACAGCTCCGCAGGGACAGTCTCAATGACTTGACTTTGACTCCGCCATCCAGGGCTCAATTAGAAGCACCTTTGGGCGGAAAATTATCTTTATTCTCACAAAATTGGCACAATATTACAATGGACAAATGGATACTGGACATAATAGACTAAGGATACAGATTCCATTTTCATACACTACCAACAAGACATGGCAGGCCAAACCTGCCGCCAAATCAAAGGGCAGAGGCACTCAAACAAATAACAAACCTACTTCAAATAAGAGCAATAGAAAAGGTGCCTTTTGCAGAACAAGGCCAAGGATTTTATTCAAGACTGTTCCTTGTTCCAAGAAAAGAAAACCAATGGAGACCCATTCTGGACTTGTCCGCACTGAATACTTACCTTATTGTGCCAAAATTCAAAATGCTGACTTTACAGCAACTCCTTCCCATGCTGGGCAAGGGGTCTTGGCTGGTAACTCTGGACCTCAAGGAGGCATATCTGCATGTCCCAATCAGACAAAGTTGCAGAAGATACCTCAGATTTCTTGCAGGCTCAGAGCATTATCAATTCTCAGCATTGCCCTTTGGCTTATCTACTGTGCCCAGAGTGTTCACGAAATGCCTGGCATCAGTAATTGCACATTGCAGACTTCAGGGGATACAAATATACCCTTACCTGGACGACTGCCTTATACAAGCGGACAGCCAACAAGCCTTGTTAAAGAACTTGGACTATGTCATTCACCTACTGCAGGCCTTGGGATACACAGTCAATATTCAGAAATCAAGTCTCGTACCATCCCAACAAATACCTTTCCTGGGTGCCACACTGGACACAAACACCCAGATGGCGTTTCTGACAAGAGAAAAACAAACAGCAATTACCCGAATACTTCAGAAAATTGGCAACACACACCCAGATGACTGCAAGGAAAATCGGCAGGCCCTGGTCTTCATGGCATCTTGCATTCTTCTGATTCCACACGCAAGGCTGCATATGAGGAAACTACAATGGTATCTAAAAAGTCTATGGTCTCAACACAGACACAGTCTGGAAGCATTGATCCCACTCATTCCATGCCTTCAAAAGGAATTTCTGTGGTGGGCTCAAGCAAGCCAGATAAACAAAGGTCTGCCTTTCAGCAAGCCTCATACAAGTCAAACCATAACAACAGACGCCTCAGACCATGGATGGGGGGGGCGCACATGGAGGGCAGATGCATTCAAGGACAATGGACACAAAAAGAAAAGCACCTGCACATCAACCAAAAAGAAATGCTGGCAGTGATACATGCAATGAAGGCCTTCGAAAAGTTCATGCATCAAGGCCATCTACTAATAAAGACAGACAATACCACAGTTATGTGGTACATAAGCAAGGAGGTACCCATTCCTACCCTCTTTGCAGACTGGCAATGAATCTCTGGGATATTTCCCTACAATTGAAAATAGAGCTACAATCCCAGTTTGTACCAGGAAAAAGTTTTGCACAAGAGCATACCATCCTCAAGCATGGAAGGTGGACGCTTTCTCCTTCAGTCGGAACTCTCTAACACTATATGCCTTCCCACCTCTTCCTTTGATGACCAAGGTGTTACTAAAGATCAAGACAGAGCAACCGAAAGTCATACTGATAGCTCCAGACTGGCCAAGACAACACTGGTACCCACTGCTACAGAGCTTGACACACTCCAATCTGTGGCTCCTTCCTCAATGGCCACTTCTTCTGACACAGCAAAATTCCAGGACACTACACCCCAGATTGAAAACATTGAAGCTGACAGCTTGGGAGATCCCATGACTATTCCTCAGGATACACTTTCCAAAAGGGTAAAAGATATCATCTTGGAGGCGCGCAGACCTTCCACTAGAAAAACATACTCAGCAAAATGGAAGAGATTTCTTATCTGGAACAGCGAAAAGGGTCAAGACCCATCAGTGATGAGAATTCCACAGATCCTAGAATATTTGGCTGAAATGCTCCACAATGGCCTTTCATATTCTTCCATAAAAATACATGCTTCAGCAATATCTGCCAAATATAACACTGATCCGCCTGTATTTTCTCACCCATTGCTAAGACAGTTTCTAAGAGGTATAAAGAACCTCAACCCTCCAAGGAAACCACCAGTGCCTGCATGGGACCTCAACTTCATGCTGGAAAAATTAACTCTTCCTCCCTTTGAACCAGCAGCATCTTCAGAGTTGCAATTTCTGTCTTGGAAGACAGCTTTCCTTCTGGCAGTAACCTCAGCAAGAAGAGTCTGTGAGCCACAAGCCCTTATGGTAATACAACCATTTCTCATTTTTCATCAGGACAGAGTTTCTTTGAGAACCAATCCGTCATTCATGCCAAAGGTGGTATCCAGGGTGTCCCTGAATCAAGCTATTCACCTGCCTACCTTCTGCCCCAATCCTCAAAATAAAGGAGAGAGACTTCTGCACACCTTGGACATGCACAGACAGTTGCGCTACTACTTGGACAGAACAAAGTCTTTCAGAAAATCTGACCAGCTTTTTGTAGCTTATGCTGCTGGATTGCAGGGAAAAGCAATTTCCAACCAGACAATTTCCAAATGGATTGGAAATTGCATTCGATTCTGCTACTCTTTTCATGGAAAAACTGTGCCAGCTGAAATCAGGCCACATCCCACCAGAGCTACAGCCACCTCCACAGCCTTTTTAAGAGGAGTGGCAACAAAGGACATTCTAGAAGCTGCTACATGGAGCTCCGTGCATACAGTTTCCAAACATGCCTTTATATTCCAGATCCAGAGCAGGGTTTGCTTCTGCAGTCCTGCAGGGCATTTTAGCTACACCATCTTTGTCTTAGTGCCTACCACCCCCAGGTTGGCTATGGTATTCAACCCATATGTAAGCACTGCAGTTGCATCCTTGAAGGACATAGTACATTTTTTTACCTACCATAAATGTAGATGTCCGATAGGTATGCAACTGCAGTCAGGTTTTCCCTCCAACCTACCCCTCTGTGGTACTCATTTGGGTTCTACCCCTCACTTTAGCTACCTGGGGTTATCTTTTATGGTGTATTTGTTTTTATGTTGTTGTACTTGTCTGGAATTTTTTTCTCTATTTTCAAAATTTAGCCTTCCTTAGAGGGCACCTGGCATCTGGGGCAAGAAACACTGAAGAAGATGGCGCCGGGTGATGTTTTTATACCCCAGACGCTCTGACGTCGGGGAAAGGGTGTCATCAGCCGACGCTGGACCCAGACTTTGGAATCCGGCCGACCGAAGGGCTGCCTGAGGCAGGACAACCCATATGTAAGGACTGCAGTTGCATACCTATCGGACATCTACATTTATGGTAGGTACAAAACTGTACTTTTTCCCGCGACACTAAGGATAACTCATCCCCTAGAGGCAGAGGGGGACAACACAGACGCTGCCCCAGAGGCACAGGGGCTCCGAGGAACTTTGGGTCGAGGGAGAACTTCTCGGACCAACCTGCACAGCAACCCTGAGGGGTTGCCCGACTGTCCTACTCTGGAGACAGAGAAGATTGTCATTGCAACGAACGGCTTGGGAGTCCATCACGACGCACCGTTGGGTGCTCCAAATAATATCAAGAGGTTACTCCATCCTGTTCATCATTCCATCTATGCAATCAGCGTGCCTCCCGGATGCCCACCCGCTCAAGGGGAGGCCACAGCGCAGGAGATTTCAAAGCTGTTTTACAATCGGGCCATCAAATCGGTCCCCCCAATCAGTCCGGATTAGGCGTTTACTCCAGGTTCTTTATAGTGCCAAAAAAAGACAGGTGACCTCAGACCCATATTGGACCTGTCTACCCTGAACCTGTCGGTAGCCAAGCAGCAATTCTGGATGGTCACCTTACACTCCATCCCACCTTATCTCCGAGGATGTGACTGGATGTGCTCGATAGACCTCCAGGACGCTTACTACCATATCAAGATTTGCAGAAGCTCCAGGAGATTTCTTCGTTTCTGGCTGGGAGCCAATCATTTCAAGTTCAGAGCTGTACCCTTTGGTCTCACCACAGCCCCCCAGGGTGTTTACCAAAGTTATGGCAGTAATAGTGACTCAACTGAGGCTTCAGGGTATTTAGGTGTTTCGTACCTAGACAATTGGCTCCTCACTGCTACCACCAAGCATCTACTTTGTATGGCCAGAGACTCCTTCATGCATCTTGCAGTCAATCTAGTGATCACCATCAACATATCCAAGTCCCGCCTAAATCCGACATAGACCTTGGAATTCATAGGGGCACGGTTGGACATTGTACTGTTACAAGTTTGTCTCACTCAGGACAGGATCCAGAACCTATGGGCCCATGTGCCAGTGATCCTCGGCCCCAGGACACCGATGGCGAGCGACGTTCTCCTCGCCCTAGTCTCCATGGCAGCAGCTATTTCAATTCTACCATGTGCGAGCCTTCAAATGAGGGTGCTTCAGTAGACTTTGGCAGTTCAGTGGTCTTGGTTAGACCTCCCCATGGACTACCCTGTACAGATCAGCAAAGCCTGCAAGACTTCTCTTCTTTGGTGGCACCACTCGCTGGAAATCTTGGCAGGTCGCCCATTCTTAACATCCCCAGCCCAAGCCACAGTGACCACGGAAGCCTGCCAGCTCGGGTCAGCAGGGCACGTTTTGGGAAGGACAGTCCAAGGCACATGGTCCCAAACCTAGACCAGATTGAATATCAGTGTTCTGGAGATGAGGGCAGTGCTTTTAGCATTGCAAGCCATTCACGCTGTTCTCCCCCCAGGGACGATTGCCGTTCAGTCAGGCAACTTGTCCGTTGTCTGGTACATCAACAAACAAGGTGGGACCAGATCTTACCCTCTCTGCCGCGAGGCTATGAGTGTGTGGGAATGGGCGATTTCCACCAGTTGGTTTCTGATCGCAACGCACATCTCGGGACGCTCCAACATTTTAGCGGACAGATTGAGTCGGGCTATTATGCCATACAAGTGGTCTATGAAAGTCAATAACGGAGGAGATCTTCCTAGCGTGGGGTCACCCTTGCTGCAATCTCTTTGCATCTCCTTCCAACGCGAAGTGCAGCAAGTTCTTCGCTCTAATCCCCTCCCCAGGGGACTCCCCCAGAGAGGCTCTAGTCCATGCTTGGCCTCCCAGGTTACTGTATGTCTGTCCCCCGCTACCTCTAATTCCAAAGTTTTTTCAGAAAGCCTACCGACTGGGGTGCAAAGTGATCCTCATTGCCCCGTTCTGGCTGCATCAAGTGTGGTTCCCCTTCCTGTGGTCTCATGCTCTAACTCCTCCACGGATTCTAGATCCCTGCATGGATCTCATATCCCATCCCTCGGGCATCCAGTCCGCCTGACTTAGACCGCCTCAAACTGACGGCTTGGTTGCTCCAGTTCCCCTGATCGCTAGGACTCCCCGGTTTATCATCTTCGGTAAAGAGTATTCTGGTGGCATCCGTCAAAGCTTCCACTAGGAAGGTTTACCGCAGCAAATAGAAACGCTTCTCTATTTGGGCTTCTCAGAGAAACATAGATCACTTACTGCCTCAGTTCCTGCAGTCTTGGAGTTTTTGTCATATATTTTTCAACAAGGGGCTAGTTCCTCCACAGTGAAAGTACAACTGGCAGCCATATCTAATTTTCATATTGGCGAAAATTTGAATGCTCTGGCCTCTTTGAGATTCTGCAAGGCCTTTCTAAAAGGTACTTTTCTCTTGTGTCCCCTGGTTAAGAATTCCGTCCCCCCTTGGGACCTTACTCTAGTTATGCAGGCATTGGTGGCACCCCCTTTTGAACCAGCAGCGTCAGTAGACTTAAATTTTCTGTCCTGGAAGACTGCCTTTTTAGTGGTCATTACTTCGGCTAAAAGGTATTCTGCGATCCAAGCTTTGTCTGCCGTGCGCCCCTACTTGATTTTTCATAAAGACAGGGATGTCCTTCAGGAATGCAACTGCAGTCCTGACATATGGGTTGTCCTGCCTCAGGCAGCCCTCGGTTGGCCAGATTCCAAAGTCTGGGTCTGGCGTCGGCCGATGTCGCCTCCTCCCCGACGTCAGAACGGCTGGAGTATAAAGGCATCCGCCGACGCCATCATCTTCAGTCTTTCTTGCCGCACGGTGCCCGAAGCAGAAGCAGTTCGCAAGTGCCAGTCGGTCAGCTCCTGTGTATTTTCAAGTTACCAAAGTCATCTAAAAGCTAAGTACCCCGTTGGGGAACATTTTTTCTTGCCTCAGCCGATGTCAGAACAAATTGAAAAAGTTAATAATTGTTTGTCTTGTGGTAAACAAATACCTCATAAGGACTTCCATTCTTATTGCCTTCCTTGCCTGGGCCCAGACCACGACGTCTCGGCCTGTGCTTGCTTCAATAAGCGCGCACTCAGGCGCCGGGCAGAATTTGCCGAAGACTTTTTTGGCGAATCCTATGCTTACATCATGCCGTCGGAACAACCGACAGCACAAGCTACCAAAAAACGAAAGGACCGGGACCGACATCCTCAGCCCGCGTCTTCCACCGATCTAACGCCTAAGCCCTCCGCTAGTGCTTTGGTCCCTTCGGAAGCGGTAATCCAACCGCTCCAGGCCGACGACACCGCGTTAACACGTTCTTCGGTCTCGGAGACTGCACCAGTGGTTGTTGTTGATTTTCCTCCAGAAACCGAAGTTCTGGAACTACCCGACACCATTCCTGTGGACAAAGTTACCCCTGCACGTGGGGCAGCTAGGCCGCCTGTATCTATGTCCATCAAGGCCTTTGCACGCGCTAAGGCCTCCAGCCAGGCCAATGCCCATTCTAAACCTACTTCTCAGGCCCCTTCTTCTGATAGACAGATCATGTCTCTTGCTGCAGATTTAATCTCTCTTATCAGGGGGTCTCAGCCTCACCCAGACAGAGGTTCTCAGCCGCCTGCAGAAAAAAGGCCTAGAACTGAGCAGGCAGACAACCTCTCTTCAGATGAAGCCTCTGGGGATTCGGAGCATTCAGATACCCAAGAAGAATCCTTCCAGGCCTATGAGGACTCTGATGCTGAGGAATCAATTCCCTCTGCCTCTCCTCCAGAGGATTTTTCTTTTGGTGAAGTCCTCCACTCCATGAGGGAACATTTTCAGTGGCAGGGTCAGGAATTTTCAGATTCTGGGAAAAGGCTACGTACCTTCCTTAAATTACCCCAGCACAGACCTCTAGCTATCCCTCCAGTGTTGGATGTCCTGGATGATGTATTCTCAGACTCCAGTGCTTCTCCTGATTCTCTCCCTCCTGCTCCTGTCAAGCCAGATAGATATTACAGGGTCCCTGACACTCACAAACATCTCTTTAAGGCCCACTCTGTGGATCTAGAAACTATTTCACAGGGCCCCAAAGGAGTGGCTACCTCCTCAGCCAAAAATCCACTGCCAGCTGACAGGGAAGCAAGGTCCCTGGAGAGATGGGATAAAAAAGTTTATACCTCTTCCACCCTTGCCATGAGGTCACTTAACTGCCTTTTTCATATGTTTCAGTACCAGGATTATTTACTGGATGATTTGCAGAAAAAGCTAGCCTCTCCTGAGCCTATAGATAGAAAGGCATTGCAGGATTTGGTTCATAATACTCAGCAGGTTAGCAATCATTTTCTTCAGTGTGGTTATGATGCATTGGAGGCTTCATGTAGGGCAGCTATGACAGGGGCTGTTATCCGTAGACATGCTTGGTTAAAAGAACAGCCACTGCCGGATCATGTCAAAGTAAAGCTCCTGGACGCACCTCTGGATAAACAGAAGCTTTTTGGTGCTAATGCTCAGGATGTGTTGAAGTCTATTGAGGAGAAGGCAAAATCAGTACAGACAGTAAAGGATTTCCTCCAGGTTCAGCCACCCAGATTCAGCAGGAATTGGCCTTCAAAGAATTGGTCCTTTCCAGACTCAGACAAGTTTCAAAGGGGAAAGAACAGGCGTGCACGAGGTAGAGGGCAATACCGAGGCTCCTACAGGGGCTGCCAGTGGCAACCACAAAATCAGAGAAGTGGCACAGGTAGTTCACCTGCACCACAGGGACAACCACAATGACTTTCCTTTCACTCCGCCTACCAAGGCTCAAAGAGAAGCACCTTTAGGCGGAAAATTATCTTTATTCTCAGAAAACTGGCACATTATAACAAAGGACAATTGGATTCTGGACATAATAGACAAAGGTTACAGGTTCCACTTCCATACCTTACCAACAGGACAAGGCATGCCAAACCTGCCACAAAATCAAAGGGCAGAGGCACTCATAGAAGTCTCAAAGCTGTTACAAATAAAAGCAATAGAGAAGGTTCCTCCTCAGGAACAAGGCCAGGGATTTTACTCAAGACTGTTCCTTGTTCCAAGAAAAGAAAAGCAATGGAGGCCTGTATTGGACTTGTCCGTTCTAAATACTTAACTCATGGTGCCAAAATTCAAGATGCTGACGTTACAGCAACTTCTTCCCATGCTGGGCAAGGGGTCTTGGCTGGTTACTCTGGACCTCAAGGAGGCATACCTGCATGTCCCTATCAGACACAGTTGCAGAAGATACCTCAGATTTCTTGCAGGAACAGAGCACTATCAATTCTCAGCATTGCCGTTTGGCTTATCTACTGCGCCCAGAGTATTCACAAAATGCCTGGCATCAATAGTGGCACATTGCAGACTCCAGGGGATTCAAATATACCCTTACCTGGACGACTGCGTCATACAAGCAGGCAGCAAACAAACCTTGATAAAACACTTGGATTATGTCATTCATTTGCTGCAGGCTTTGGGATACACAGTCAACATCCAAAAATCAAGACTACTGCCATCCCAAGAGATTATTTTTCTAGGAGCAAAACTGGACACACAGCTACAAATGGCTTTCCTCATAGAGGAGAAACAAAAGCTTTTAACAGATTACTTCAAAAGCCTAGCGAAACTAACCCACCTGACCGCAAGGAAGACCCTGCAGGCCCTGGGTTTCATGGCATCTTGTATTCTTCTAATCCCTCTGGCAAGACTACACATGAGAAAGCTGCAATGGTACCCAAAAAGCTTGTGGTCTCAACACAGCCACAACCTAGAAGACATAATACCACTCATACCATGCCTGCAAAGGGAATTTTTGTGGTGGGCTCAAGCAAGTCACTTAAATGAAGGCATGCCTTTCAACAAAGCTCCAACAAGTTCAACTGTTACAACAGATGCCTCAGACCATGGTTGGGGGGGCGCACATGGACGGCAGATGCATTTAAGGGCAATGGACTCCCATGGAAATGCATCAGCACATAAATCAAAAAGAGATGTTGGCAGTGATGCATGCAATAGAAGCCTTTGGAAAATCTCTACAGCAAGGTCATCTGCTAATAAGAACAGACAACACCACTGTCATGTGGTACATAAACAAACAAGGGGGCACTCATTCCTACCCCCTCTGCAGACTAACAATGACTTTATGGGAAAAGTCCCTGAAACTGAACATCTACTTGCAATCCCAGTTTGTTCCGGGCAAGGACAATGTTCTGGCAGACAGGTTGAGCAGAAATTTCTTGGATCCACACGAATGGATGCTACACCCTCGCATTTTTTCACAAATTACAACTGCATGAGGAAGACCAGACATAGACCTCTTTGCATCTCATCTCAATCATCACCTGGAAAGGTTCTGCACAAGGATACACCATCCTCTAGCCTGGAGAATGGATGCTCTTTCCTTCAGCTGGAATGCCCTAACAATTTATGCATTCCCTCCTCTACCTCTACTCACCAAGGTGTTACTGAAGATCAAGGCAGAACAACCAAGGGGAATCTTGATAGCTCCAGACTGGCCAAGGCAACACTGGTATCCACTGCTACTGAGCATAACTCACACCAAACCGTGGCCCTTGCCTCAATGGCCTCTGCTCCTGTCTCAGCACAATTACAGGACTGTTCATCAGAATCTGCAAACCTTGAAGCTGACAGCTTGGAGAGGGTTCCATGATTGTGGCCCATGACTCCCTCTCCGAAAAAGTTCAGGAAATCTTGCTGGAGGCACACAGACTTTCCACCAGAAAAACCTATTCGGCCAAATGGAAGAGATTCACCATCTCGAATGTCAACAAGGGCCAGGATGCATCACTGGTGAACATATCTCAGATATTAGAATACTTGGCAAAAATGTTTCACAGTGGCCTCTCATACTCTTCCATAAAAATCCACACTTCAGCTATCTCAGCACATTACAACTGTGATCCACCTGTGTTCTCGCATCCCTTGCTAAGACAGTTTCTAAGAGGAATAAAGAATATCAAACCTCCGAGGAAACCACCAATTCCTGCATGGGACCTCAATTCCGTCTTGGAAAAATTAACTCTTCCTCCTTTTGAACCAGCAGCATCTTCAGAAATGCAATTTCTCTCTCGGAAAACTGTGTTCCTGTTGGCAGTCACTTCAACAAGAAGAGTCTCGGAGATACAGGCCCTCATGGCAGTTCCTCCTTTTCTCATCTTTCATCAGGACAGAGTTTCTCTTAGGACCAATCCTTCATTCATGCCTAAGGTGATATCCAAAGTGTCTCTAAACCAAGCAATTCATCTGCCTACCTTCTTTCCTAACCCTCAAAATAAAGGGGAAAAGCTGCTGCATACTTTAGACATTCACAGACAACTACGCTACTACTTGGACAGAACAAAGACCACCAGGAAGTCTGACCAACTGTTTGTAGCCTATGCTGCTGGAGCGCAAGGAAAAGCAGTCACCAAACAAACTATTTCAAAATGGATTGGACACTGCATCAGATTCTGTTACTCTTTCCATGGAAAAAGTGTGCCAGCTAATATTAGACCACACTCCACCAGAGCTATGGCCACATCCACAGCCTTTCTAAGAGGAGTGGCTACAAAAGACATTCTAGAGGCTGCTACATAGAGCTCCGTGCATACATTTACCAAACACTACAACCTGCCATTATACTCCAGATCCCGAGCAGGCTTTGCTTCGGCAGTCCTGCAGGGCCTTCTAGCTACACCATCCCTTGCTTAGTCCTAACACCCCCAGCTTGGCTATGGTATTCAACCCATATGTCAGGACTGCAGTTGCATTCTTGAAGGACATAGTACAGTTTTGTACCTACCATAAATGTAGATGTCCGATAGATATGCAACTGCAGTCAGGTTTTCCCTCCCTCCTACCCCTCTGTTTTTCCTTTGGGTCCTTTCTCCCCTTACCTATCTGCTGGGGTTCTATGTCATGGTGTATCTGTTTTTTACTGTTGTGCATGTCTGTTTATCCATTCACAAAATTTAGCCTTCCTTGGAGGGCACCTGGCATCTGGGGCAAGAAACACTGAAGAAGATGGCGTCGGCGGATGCCTTTATACTCCAGTCGTTCTGACGTCGGGGAGGAGGCGACATCGGCTGACGCCGGACCCAGACTTTGGAATCTGGCCGACCGAGGGCTGCCTGAAGCAGGACAACCCATATGTCAGGACTGCAGTTGCATATCTATCGGACATCTACATTTATGGTAGGTACAAAACTGTACTTTTTGCTTTGCACAAACCCTTCTTTCTTACCGAAAGTGGCTTCTGAATCTAACATTAATCAGATGATTAATCTGCCTGTGTTCTTTCCAAATTTCCAGAACAAGGGTGAATATAAGCTGCACTTTCTAGATGACCATAGACAGCTTTGTTTCTGTCTACACAGGACTAAGCAATTTCTTAAGTCTGACCAATTATTTGTGTCCTTTTCTAGACCCTTTTTTGGCAAGGCCATTTGCAAGGTCTCCTTAACCAGGTGGATTACACAATGTATACTGCAAGTCTATAGGGAAAAAGGCCTATCCCCAGCTGGTCCTATTAAAGCCCATTCCACCAGATCTATGGCAACTTCTGCTGCTTTTTGGTCTAGGGTTTCTCTGGATACCACCTGTGCAGCAGCGACCTGGACAAGGTCACATACATTCATCTGTCATAAGTTGGATTTGATCTCTAGAGGGAGAGCATCCTTTGGCTCTGCAGTGCTCAGGAATATCCTTCCACGAGGGCCTCCCAGGAGTTTTGGTAACTGGGGACTCTGTCCCACAGGTTGCAGATAAACGAAGTTAACTACTTCAGATAAAGAAGTTATGAACTCACCATAACGTTCCATCTGAGTAGTTATACTTCATTTTCTGCAGCCGACCCTCCCTCCTTCCCCCGAACCTGTTCTAGGTTAACATTATTGAGTTACTAATAGTTTGGTTAGTGGCAAACTCGATATGAGGGAAGGTATGAGATGTGAGGGATTATGGGTAAGGGGAGTAGCTTGGAGCAGATGCTTCATAAAATGTTGCCGGCTCGGATCTGATATGGATCCAAATACCTACAGGTTGCAGAAAATGAAGCATAACTACTCAGATGGAAAGTTATGGTGAGTACATAACTTCTTTTTATTCAACATGTTGAGAAACAGATGGGGGAGCCCAGAGATAGACCTGTTTGCATCCCCTCAGAACTACCAGTTGGACAAATTCTGCACAAGGACTCCCCACAAGCAAGCTTGGAAAGTGGATGCCCTGTCCTTCACCTGGAAAAACCTATCAGTTTATGCCTTTCCCCCTCTGCCTCTCCTCTCCAAAGTGCTACTAAAGATCAAACAGGACAAACCAAGACAGACAAGACCAGGACAGACCAAGGACAATACTGATTGCACACACTGGTGTTACTCCCTCTTGCGCAATGTGACATTGCTGGAACCATGGCACCTGCCTCCAACCCCTGCCCTGCTGTCCCAGCAGGAGGGCCAGATTCTGCACCCACAGCTTCAAACCCTGAACCTTGCAGCCTGGCTAATTACCTGATCTCTCAGTTACCATCCCTCAGCAAGCAAGTGAGTGATGGATGTCATTCTGGAGGCAAGGAGGCCTAGTACTATAAAATCCTATGCTGAAAAATGGAAACGATTCCGTTCCTGGAGCCAAACTCATGGGATGGGCACAGGAGTGCCCAATTTCCCGCATTTTCTTCAGTACTTAACTGAGATGCTTCACAAGGACCTTTCATTTTCTTCCATCAAAATTCATGCCTCTGCCATTTCAGCACATTACAATACAGAGCCACCCCTCTTCTCTCATCCACTGCAGAAGCAATTCTTCAGAGGGGCCAAAAACTTAAGACCACCCAGGAGAGCCTGTGCTCCAGCCTTGGACCTTAACTTTGTATTGGAAAAGCTCACTTTACCTCCCTTTTAGCCAGCTGCAAATACAGAGAGTAAATTCCATTCTTTGAAAACAGCCTTCCTTCTAGCCTTTACTTCACTAAGAAGGGTGTCTGAATTACAGGCCCTCATGGCATTTGACCCTTACATAATCTTTCATGCGGATAGGGTGTCCCTCAGGACCAATCCTTCCTTTCTGCCCAAGGGTAGTATCCAGTGTGGCCCTTAATCAGTCCATTCATTTGCAAACCTTCTTTTCTAATCCGCAGAGCAAAGGGGAACGAATACTGCACTCCTTTGGACATGCACAGACAACTTAGATTTTACTTGGACGTGCACAGACAACTTAGATTTTACTTGGACAGGACTAAGCCTCTCAGGAAATCTGAACAGCTGCTGGTTGCATTTGCTGCACGGGCAGAGGGGAAGGCCATTTCTAAGCAAACCATTTGTAAGTTGATAGGCCATTGCATTAATTTCTGCTAGAAGTACCATGGAAAACCTACCCCACAGGGGTAAGACCTCATTCCACCAGGGCTGCATCTACCTCTACAGCCTTTCTCAGAGGTGTCCCTACCCAGGGACATTCTGGAAGCTGCTACCTGGAGCTCTGTACGTACCTTCACCAAGCATTACCACTTGCCAATTTTTTCTAAATCCAGAGCTGGCTTTGCCACTGCAGTCTTGCAGGGCATTATAGCTGGTCCTAATGCTATCTAATTACCTCCTCCCATCCTTAGTTTGGGAATCTACCCAAATGTGATGACTGCAACAGTGAAACACGTAGAACGTAGTACAGTTGTATACACTTGCCATAAATGTAGATGTTAGTGTCTTCACTGTTGCAGTACTGGTTACCCTCCCTCCAGCCCCCTCACTTCTATTGACTATACCTCTTTTCTTGTTTCCTATGCTTAAAGCTTTCTGGTGTATTTGCTTTTTGTTGGAGGTGTAACTTTGTATATAATTGCTTCCCTTTATGGGGGCACCTGACATCTGAGGCAAGAAAAACTGATGTAATGGTGTCTGCTGCATACTTTATACCCCTGACTACCTGATGCCGTGGAAGATGAGACTGCAACCGATGCAGGACCAAAGACTTTGATAATCAGGCCGACTGAGGGCTACCTGCAAGCAGATAACCCAAATGTGATGACTGCAACAGTGAATACAGTCTAACGTCTACATTTATGGTAAGTGTACACAACTGTACTTTTTGTCTGGACCTCCTCAGAAAGTATTGAAATTGGATAAGCCTTCCACCTCTTCGACTCCACTGTCCCCTGAGCCAGTCGAGGTTATTGATGTCGACACTGCAGTGTCGGCCCCAAGCCTTAATGAGCTGACCACTGAGAAATTACATCGGAGCCGGTCCAGAGTTCTTGCCGGGCTCCCCAACTTTACGATCTCCCATATTGCAGAGATCTAGGTCATCTACCCTGTCACTCAGATCCTCCTTGGTCTTTCTTGCCGTGTGGTGCCCGAAGCAGAAGCAGTTCGCAAGTGCCGGTCGGCTAACTCCTGAGATTTTTGCGTTCGAATTTCAGATCCGAAGTCTTCTATAAAGCTAGGTACCCCATTGGGGAAACTTTTTTCTTGCTCCAGAACCGATGTCAGAAAAATTTAATAATTATATTTCTTGTGGGAAGCAAATACCTCATAAGGATTTTCATTCTTACTGTATTCCTTGCCTAGGCCCTGATCATAACTTTCTGGGTTGTCTGTTTTCTGCTAGATTAACCAACTCACTATTAAGTATCGGTATGATTTTGCTTTAAACTACTTTGGACGCAGGTTTAATTATCCAGAAATGTCGTCGGAAAGCCATCCGACTACCGGAGTTCACAAAAAACGCAAAGAAAAAGAGACACAGTCGAGGCCCAAAACCGATGACGAAGCTTCTCCTAAGCCAGTTGTCGGTTCACTGGTTCTCAGTGAGGCGCTTTTGCAGCCCCTGACGACTGCTACTTTAGAGTCGCAGGCCGCTACTGACTCCCACGTGGAGTCGGTCATGCCGCTGAAAACTCAAGGTATTGGAGCCTCGGACGCTAATCCTTCAGATGCATCTGGAGCTGCTGAGCAGGCACTGGCTTCTGAGGGTGTACTCAGACCCAAACATCTATACATTAAACCGACTTCAAAGGCAAAGACTAAAGCACCTTCAAAGACAAAGAAGCAAACTCAAGAGCCACGTGGACAGGCCTCCATGCCCAAAAAACAGATGCTCAAAATGGCCGAAGACTTGATTACCTTGATCAGGGGTTCCCATCCCCCTCCTGATAAGCGGCCTAGGCAATAGATTGACTATGAATCTTCAGATCAGGTTTCCATTTCTTCTGATTCCTCTTCTGATCAGGAATAATCTTTTCCCCCCCTTGAAGATTCTGATGCTGAAGACTACATACCTTTAGCTTCTCCTCCTGAGGACTATTCTTTTGGAGAAACCTTACATACCATGAGGGAGCATTTCCACTGGGAGAGCCAAGATTTTTCAGAATCTAAAAAGAGGCTCAGGGATTTCTTGTTACTACCTCAGCACAAGCCACTAGCCATCCCTCCTGTGTTAGACATTGTAGATGTGTTTTTGGAGTCAAGCCTTACCCCTAACTCCTTGCTTCCAGCTCCTGTTAAGCCTGACAGATATTACAGGGTTCCTGACTCACATAAATTCCTTTTTAAAAACCCTGCTGCAGACCCAGAAACTATTTCTCAGGGACCCAAGGGAGTTGAGTCTTCCGCTGCAAAAAACCCTACCCTTTCTGACGGGGATTCTAAGGCACTGGATAGATGGGGGAAAACAGGTTTACACATCTGCTACCTTGGCTATAAGGGCCTTAAACATTCAGTTTCATATGCTCAAATATCAGCAACATCTCATGGCATTGCTTAAACATAAAATGTTGTTAAACTCTGAATGTGCAGAAAACAAGGAAATGCATGATATATTGCATGCAGCTGAACAAGTTGGAAAGCATACTTTGCAATGTGGTTTTGATTCTTTAGAGGCCTCCTAAAGGGCCACAGTTATAGATTCTATAATTAGAAGGCATGCTTGGTTAAAGGAACAAAATCTGCCTGATCATGTTAAAGATAAATTATTATATGCACCTTTACAGCATGATACTTTGTTTGGTGTTAAGGCAGAAGAGGTGTTAAAGAAAATGGGGGACAAGGCTAAATCTGTGCAAATGGTCAAAGATTTCTTACAAGTACAGCCGCCTAGGTTTAGTAGACACTGTCCAACAAAGAATAGGTCCTTTCCTGTGTCAGACAGACCTCAAAGGGGCAGACCCAGACACCCTAGAGGCAGATCCCAGGCGCAAGATTCATACAGGTCAAAGCAATGAGGTGCTTCTACCTCCAAAAGTGGAGAAGACAAATCACAACCTTACAGGAAACGGTCCCAATGACTTCCCCCTGCCTGCACCAAGCACTTATTTCCTGGCTGCACCCTTAGGGGGAAAATTAGCACTTTTTTCTCAAAATTGGCACGTTATAACCCAAGACAAGTGGGTTCTAAATATCGTGTCGCAAGGCTACAAGTTCCATTTCCATACCCTGCCATAGGCAAACGGCTGGCCAAATCTGCCAAAAAATCAATGGGCAGAGGCACAAAAACAAGTCTTATCCCTCATGGACATGAGAGCAGTTCAACAAGTGCCAGAGCAAGAGCGGGGACAAGGATTTTACTCTACTTTTCTTGGTACCCAGAAAGGACAAGGCCTGGAGGCCAATACTGGACCTATCGATTTTGAACACATTCCTGGATATACCAAAATTCAGAATGTTGACTTTGCAGCAGCTTCTGCCCATGCTGGGCAAGAACGCTTGGCTTGTAAATTTAGACCTAAAAGAGGCATGTCCCAATCAGACAAATATGCAGAAGATACCTCAGATTCAAGGCTGGCTCAATGCATTACCAATTCTCTGCACTGCCCTTTGGCTTATCTACTGCGCCCAGGGTCTTTACAAAGTGCCTGGCACCAGTAATTGCTTACTGCAGACTAAGAGGAATACAAATATATCCTTACTTGGACGACTGTCTCATTCAAGCAGAGAACAAGGACATCCTTCTACAGCAACTGGCGTTTGTGAAAAAATTTCTAACATGCCTAGGGTACACGGTCAACGAAAAGAAATCAAAACTAGTATCCTCTCAAGAGATAATATTCCTGGGTGCAAGCTTAAATACAACTGCCCAGGTGGCTTATCTCACGCCAGACAAAGGCAACCGACTACCTATTTCAAAATGTTAGCTACAAAGGCCCAGTTATCTGCAAGAAAAATTCTGCAGGCTTTGGGCTTCATGGCATCCTGCATCCTACTCATTCCATATGGAAGACTGCATATGAAGAAACTTCAATGGTACCTAAAAAGTGTTTAGACTTAACATTGCCACAGACTGGAAACTATAATAACTCTCATTCCCTGCCTGCAACAGGAGTTTCGATGGTGGGCGAAGGCTTGTCACCAAAACAAGGGACAGCCATTGACATTACCCCCAGCCAGGCAGACACTAACAATGGATGCATCAGATTATGCCTGGGGGGCCCACATGGCAGGAAGATGCATTCAGGGAACATGGCCCTCAAACCAAATGCATCTGCATATCAATCAAAAAGAGATGCTAGCTGTTCAAAATGCCCTGACAGCCTTCAAGGACCTACTTCATCCATGACAACTACTGATAAAGACAGACAACACCACGGTTATGTGGTATATAAACAAGCAGGGGGGCACACATTCTTACCCTCTTTGCAGACTAGCCATGACTTTGTGGGACACAGCATTGACTTACCAAGTACATCTGCAGGCACAATTCCTGCCAGGAAGGAAAAATACTCTGGCAGACGAACTAAGGAGAAAGCTCATGGATCCCCACGAGTGGCAGCTGGATCAACAAGTCTTCAGCATGATGACAAGGAAATGGGGATGCCCGGACATAGATCTATTTGCCTCCCCTCACAGCTACCAAATAAAGAGATTCTGCACAAGGATTTATCACAGACAAGCATGGAAAGTAGGCGCCCTATCCTTCAGCTGGAAAAACCTATCCGTATATGCCTTTCCCCCTCTGCCTCTCCTCCCCAAGGTACTCCTAAAGGTCAGACAGGAGAAGCCAAAGATTATAGGAGCTTGTCTCAATGCTCACCTTGGACCTTACCTGAAGTGCCGCATCTACTGTCACAGCAAAACAATCAGATCCTGCACAGCCAACTCAGGACTTTAAACCTAGTAGCATGGCAGATAATGTAGTCATACAAAACACACCTCTCAGCAAAGCTCTGATGGATGTTATTTTGGAAGCCAGAAGGCCTAGTGCTAGAAAATTTTATGTTGGAAAATGGAAGAGATTCTGTGCTTGGAACCAGGCACAAGGAACAGATACAGCTGTGCCAAAAATTCCTCAGATTTTACAATACTTAACTGAGATGCTGGACAAAGGCCTATCTTTCCCATCTATTAAAATTCATGCCAATGCCATTTTGGCTCATTACAATACAGAGCCACCAATCTTTTCTCATCCCTTATTAAAACAGTACCTCAGAGGAGCCAAAAATTTAAAGCCTCCAAGGAGATCACCAGTGCCTGCATGGGACCTCAATTATGTCTTGGAAAAACTCACCCTGCCTCCTTTTGAGCCAGCTGCTACTGCTGATATAAAGTTTTATCTTGGAAAACAGCTCTGCTCCTATCAATAACTTCTGCAAGACTAGTTTCAGAGCTGTAGGCACTCATGGCTGTGGAACCTTTCATCATTTTATATCCGGGCAGGGTTTCCCTGAGGACAAACCCAAAATTTGTGCCCAAACCATTCATCTGCCAAATTTTTATCCAAATCCACAGAACAAGGGGGAAAGAATTCTGCATTCTTTGGACGAACACAGACAGCTTAGATTCTACTTGGACAGAACCAAAGTTTTCAGAAAGACAGAGCAATTACTAGTGGCATATGCTGCAGGATCAATGAACAAGGAAAGGCTATCTCAAAGCAGACTATTTCAAAGTGGGTAGGCCACTGCATTCGTTTCTGCTACTTTATACCATGGCAAGCCAGTGCCTAAGGGCATTAGGCCACATTCCACCAGAGCTGCAGCCACTTCAGCAGCCTTTCTCAGGGGGGAGTACCAACTAAAGACATTTTAGAGCAGCTACTTGGAGTTCAGTGCACACCTTTACAAAGCACTATCATCTGCCACTCTACTCTAAATCCAGGGCAGGCTTTGCCACTGCAGTTCAGGATCTCATAGCCGCTCCTAATGCAGTTTATCTCCAGCCTCCCAACCATAGCTTTGGGAATCTACCCAAATGTAATGACTGCAACAGTGAAACACGAAGAACATAGTACAGTTGTGTACACTTATCATAAATGTAGATGTTCGAGTTTCTTCATTGTTGCAGTCCAGGTTACCCACCCGCCATCCTCCCATTTTCTTCTGATGGAACCTATCTTTCCTTCTCTGATTTATACAACCTATGTGGTGTATTTGCTTGTGGATGAAGGTAAAGTTTATATTGCTGCATGTAATTTTTTATATACATATAAATTTTGGCTACCCTTTTAGGGGGCACCTGACATCTGGGGCAAGAAAAACTAAAGACAATGGCATCGGCTGCTTCTTTTATACCCCTGACGACCTGAAGTCAGGGAAGGGGCGACGACAGCCGACTCGGGACCCAAGACTTTGGAATTCAGGCCGACTGAGGGCAGCCTGCCAGCAGGATTACCCAAATGTAATGACTGCAACAGTGAATACACTCAAACATCTACATTTATGGTAAGTGTACACAACTGTACTTTGCTGTTCCTCCGAGCCATGTTGGTCCTTTGGAGCCGGAGATTTTGGTGGCACTTGGTGTGGAGCCCTCTGTTCCAACACCCCTTGTGTCTGTCTCGGAGCAGATTTCCACTCCGGCACCTTTGGCTCCATCCTTGGTATCTAGGAGCCGAAGCTCATCAGTCGGCTCCAACAGGGGCACTTGGACTCTAACTTCAGTGCATCCATCTTGGAGCCAAGGGCTACTTCTGTTTCCTCGGAACTGGGGCTATCCTCTGAGCCAGAAAGATCTGCATTCGAGATGATGTGGAGCATGCTGTCTAGGTCGTCAGCTCCGCAAAAGGATGCTGATACTCTTCCCCCTCCCAAGAACCAACCTCTGTCTCGGCACCATCTCTCTCTCTCTCGACAGCAGATACCCGCAGCCTTAGGAGCCCCCATTGAGTAGCCCCCAGTTTTCCGATATCTCCCCAGAATACCCTTCTGAGGAGCCCCCTCAGAAGAGGACATGCAAGAGGAAGCATGTAGACTCCTTGGATGAGTCCATCACCTCGGACACTGACCTCGAGAAGTCAGAAGGGTCCCCTAGATTGCCTTCTGATGAGCTCTCCTTTGTAGATATCCTAGAGATCCTGAAGCAGAGAGGCGGGTGGCTCACTGTCACCCCTTCTGTTGAGGAGTCAGTGTACCTGAAGTCTTTTGGGTCTCAACCTTCAACCTCTTGGGTGTCTCCACCTTTTAATGATCTCCTGGACCTAGTTAGTCGAAAGGTTTGGAAAACTCCTGACGCCATGGAACCAGTCCCCTGAAGGCCCAACAAATTTCTCTCAGCCCCCACAGAGAAAGAGTTCTCTTGACTAAAGGTGTGCCTGTAGATGCAATGATGGTGGTGGCAGCCGCAAAGAAGGAACTAGCAAAGACTTCTACATCTGTCCATCCACCGAACAAGGAGTCTCGAACGATGGATAGATATGGAAAGCATATCTTCTCTTCAGCGGTTTTTACTCTCAAATCGCTGAGTTACCTCACACATTTTACTAGGCTTCAATGAGATCTCCTAAAGGAACTAGGAGATACTCTCCAAGGTACATCAGCTGAAGTAGTCCCAGAGAACGTTACTCCTCAGTTGTCCACTTTAAACTCCATTGTTGACTCCTCCATGAGGCTGATATCCTATACAGCAGATGAAGCGAGTAGGGCAGTGGGTTCAGGAGTTTCCCTCAGGAGACACTCTTGGATGCGCTTATGTAATTTTGCGGAACACTTCAAATCTACTTTTACCAACGCCCCCTTGGATGATTCCTCTTTGTTTGGACCAAAGGTAAAAGATGCACTCATCAGGTGCGAACAGGAAGAGAAAACTCTCTCTGCCATGGGAGTTTGTTTTATCGTCCCTTCTACATCATACCCCAAGGGTCAGAGAGGCGGGAAAATGTAGTTCAGGAAATCCAAGAGATTTTTCCTGGATGCACAGGGTGATTCCTCCTTCAGAGGCAGAGCAGGAGGAGCTAATAGTAGACGTCACCCTAGAGGCAGGGGGTCTACAAAACCAGGGTGGCCGAGATTCCTTTCGTGGTCGTCCCTATCGGCGCTTCTGAAGTGTGGCCTGGCTGTGCTTCTCTGGAGCCAGTCCGGCGTCGCTTATCTTTGTATCCAGAAGCCTGGCTCAACATCACCCAAGACAAGTGGGTAAAAAGAACAATCACCAGGAGATACTCCATACCCTTCTTTATTCCACCTCATTCCCCCAAAAAGATCCCAGTCATTCCTCCCAATCACAGCGATCAAGCAACCGTAGAAGTTCAAAAGTTGTTTTCAGAGAGAGTCAGCCAAACCATCCCTGCAGACCAGATAGGATTCGGAATTTACTCCAGATTCTTTTTAGTGCCAAAGCGAACAGGGGGCTGGAGACCCATTTTAGACCTCAGTAAACTAAACAAATCAGTGAAGAAATCCAAGTTCCTAATGGTAACCCTGCAGTCTATACTCCCTCTTTTAGGGAAAGACAATTGGATCTGCTCCATAGACCTCCAAGATATGTATACCACATCAAAATGGACAGAGTATTGTGGAGTCATCTACACTTCCTTCTGGGAGCCATCCATTACCAATTTTGTGCTCAGCCCTTTGGTCTCACCACAGCCCCCAGGGTGTTCAACAAATGCATGGTGGTAGTGACAGCTCACTTGAGACGTCTCGGATTACAAGTTTTTCTGTACCTGGATGACTGGCTCCTGACCGCCACCACTAGGCTCCTACTTCTACAAGCCAGGGATTCAACCATCCAGCCCTGCATCCAGCTAGGAATTACTAGTAATTGGGAAAGGTCTGCCTTGTCACCCATTCAATTTGTGACTTTTATTGGCGCAAAAATATGATGGCTCGTCTTCCTGCAGACAGAATTCAAAATCTCAGACAACAGATTTACAGCTTACTTCCTCAACAAAGAGTCATGGCCAAGACCGTGCTGAAACTTTTAGGGACCATGGCTTCTACCATAACCCTAGTTCCACTTGCCAGACTGCACGTGTGAATCCTTCAATGGCTACTCTTTTCCCAGTGGTCTCTTCAACAACTGCCTCTGTCTCATCATATTCTGATGACGGAAACTTGCAAAAAGGACCTTCGTTGGTGGTTTCAGCCAGATCATCTAACGACAGGAACACCCTTCCTTCCTTGCCAACCCACTGCTACTGTGACCACAGATGCCTCCCAAATAGGGGTGGGGCATTATCTAGGCAGGCCTTTCCAAGGCACATGACAAGATCACGAGGCTCACTTGCATATCAATTTCCTAGAAATGAGAGCAGTGCTACTAGCATTGCAAGCACTTCACAACTTTCTTCCTATAGGGACGATAGCAATCCAATTGGACAATATGTCAGTGGTATGGTATTTAAACAAGCAAGGAGGAACTAGATCTTACCCCCCCCCCCCTATGTTGAGAGGATGTTCGTGTTTGGCAGTGGGCGATATCTTCCCAGTGCTTTCTAGTAGCAACTCATATTCCGGTGACAACCATTGTGATAGCCGACAAGCTCAGCAGGGCAATCTTGATGCCGCACGAGTGATCTCTGAATCAGAAAGTCGCGAAGCATATTTTCCGCAAATGGAGACAGCCTTGTTGCGATCTGTTTGGCAGTCCAATCAACGCCAAATGTAGCAGCTACTTCTCCCTTATCCCCCCTCCAGGGGAGTCACCGAGAGATGCGCTTGTTCACAATTGGCCTCTGGGACTTCTTTATGCATTTCCCCCCTTTCCGCTCTTATCGAAAGTGATCCAGAAAGCAAAGTCCATGGGAAACAGAATGATTCTGATCACTCCTTTCTGCCCTCATCGGATTTGGTTCCCCTTTCTCAGGCCTCGTCTTCTAGATGATCCATGGACTCTGGACCCAGTTCCAGACCTCTTGACACACGTCAGGCAGCCTCCACCCCTGCCTCCACACCCTCAACTTGACAGCGTGGTTGCTCCACTTCTATACCTAGTCAGGCTTCATGATTTTTCACCTAGAGTGACCCATATTCTCACGTTTTCCCACAAAACTTCCACGAGGAAATTATACCCAAGCAAATAGAGAAGATTTTCTATCTGGGCAAAAGAGAAAAAATGTAGATCCTTATACAGTATCCATTCCCTTAGTGTTATAATTCCTAAACACACTTTTTCATCAGGGATCAGCTGCTGCTACAATTAAAGTTCAGCTGGCAACAATATCCAATTTTCATTTGGGACAACTTTAGCCTAATCTGATGGCTCACAGATTGTGTAAAATTGTGTAAAACTTTACTTAAAGGCACTACCTTGCTAAGACCTCCCTTTCAGAGCCTGCATCTCCTTGGGATCTAAATTTAGTTCTGTCCAAACTTCCCCGCCTTTTGAACCCACACATTCTTGTAAACTGAAGTTCCTGTCTCGGAAGACCATTTTTCTAGTGGTTTTATATCTGCCAGAAGGGTGTCAGAGTTTCAAGCACTGTCAGTCAAACCTCATTACTTGATTTTTCATAGAGAGAGACCCTTCATACATACCCTTCTTTCATCCCCAAGTTTGCTCTGTCTAATTTAAACCAATCAATCGAACTGCCAGTATTTTTTCCTAATTATTGAAACGGTGCAGAATATAAATTTCATCAGCTTGATGTTCACAGTCATTTACGGTTCTGTGACACTTGTGCCCTGGCCCAGCAATCAAGGAGCCTCAATCCTCACCAATAACACCAGGGGACGTCTCAATTAGACTGAGAGTGTTGCCCATTTCCTTTCTTGGATAAAAGGAGGCTTCTTTGTTCACCAGTGGGGGTGGGGAGCTTAGAGCAGCCTATCTATCCCTGGAGGAGTGTTCCCAGCACAAGAATCTGGTTGTCTATTGGCCGTTTTGGGCCAATTTCTAGCTCTTTCAAGTCCCCCCGTATAAAACCCGCTTTGGCATGGCTTTGCGCAATTTTGCGCATAGCGCATCGGGCAGCGTCGCATAATCGGGTTTAAACCATTCTCAGCTCCACAAAGTCTGCTCTTCACTTTTTCCCTTAAAACTGCTCTAGCTCACAAAATAAACACCTTATTCTTAATCTATAGCACAGCACTTGCTCACAAAAACATTTCTATAAGTTAGCACTAAAAAATAAATAGCACTACAGCCACACATACTCCCTTTGAGTACTCTGTTCACCATTGGTCCTTTTTCTCAATTATAAAGGAGTTTTTTATACTATTCTAGCATGTCCAAAGGTCAGCTGTCAATTTCCTCTCCAGTCCAGCTGGTTAATCTGGGAATCTTGAGGCAATGTTACAACTGCTTCATGTACACAGACAACCCTCTCCTCCTCCCAACAAGTTCAAACATATGCGAGAGATGCAACCATATAGCCAAACTGGAGGCTGAGCTCTCTCAACTCAGTACTGGTGTAACCAGTCAGGAGGAGAAGGTAACCACACACAATACAATTCCAGTCTCACATAGACCTACTACATCAGCAAACCAAACACATAAACACACAAACACATACCCGGAGGCTCTAAATAAAAATCTGCCTAAGCAACAGAGACCTCCAAAGCAGACACCCAAGCAACCACTACCCCAAAACAAAACCCGTGCAACACACACAGTTCACAAAGCCAGTGTGCCGAGCAGTCACAGCCCTTAAGGCTTAAAACACACCTGATACACTTGTAATAGGTGACTCTATTTTCATGCACACTGATGTCCCACTCACCAGGTTGAACAAGGAGAAGGTCACGGTGAGCTGCCTGTCGGGCGCTAGGATCTGCCACATAACACAAGCACTCAGGTCACTCCAAGGCAAGTACAAATATGACTCAGTCATTGTCCATGCTGGTGTGAATGACCTAAGACGTACCTCCCTGGACTACATGAAAAGAGACATAGAAGAGCTCTCTGAGCATGTAGCCTAGGCCGGTATGACCCTGACCTTGAGTAGCATCTTACCCTCACCAAGAATGATACCACAATATAAAGACAAGATGATCAATTTCAACAATTGGCTGAATTATTGGTGTCATTCTAAGGGGATCCAGTGCCTGTCAGCCTGGGATAACATGCTCGACAAGCCACGTTGCTTCGCTAGGGATGGCTTGCATCTGTCACCCCTGGGCTTTCGGTTATTGGCAAAGGCTCTTGCCATCCCCATAGTGCCTTTTTTTAAGCAAGGCTCAAAAGACAAACCCACCTCCATAGATATCACAAAGGAAAAAGAAACTAAGGGTAATGCTACTCAACGCCAGAAGTCTAAACCTCAAGATGCATGCACTCAAAACTCTCTTCAGCGTGGAGAACATAGATATCTGTGCAGTAACAGAAACCTGGTTCAAGGCTCCTGAGAGCACCCCAGCACTACCAGGTTATACCTCATACCATACTTTTCGGCCCCAAAACTCGGACCGAACCACAAAAGGAGGGGGAGTATCAATATTCATCAGATACCCACACCTCCAGGTTGGTGGCACAGCACGAAGCATCGGAGACTATCCATGTGCAACTAACAGTGGGCAAAACTGCCTTTCAGTTTATAGCCTGCTACAGACCACCCTCCCAAACTCAGGAACCCCACTCAGCTTTCCTGAAAACACTGGAAAATATGAAGGTCTCTCCAAACACCATTATATTGGGTGATTTCAACTACTCAAACATAGACTGGGAGCACTACTCAAGCCCTAACACCTTAGCCCAAAGGTTCCTAGAATTTATAAACTCAAATGCTGTGGAACAAATTGTCACCACTCTGAGTGGAAAACATACTGGACCTGATCATCACCAACATGGGGACTCTATGCTCCAGACCTGAGGTATATTCCTCACTGGTAAGATCGGACCATAAATTAATCTCACTGGATATCCACATCCCGACACCACCCCCTGTCCAGAAAACCACAGTGAAAAACTTGTCTAAAGCAAACTTCACACTCTTCAAAACCGAGGTGGAATCCTTCAAAGCCCCCGGGCCAGTGGAAAATATGGCCCAAACAGCAGAACCCTTAATAAACGCATTCTATGGACACCTTCAGGAAGGCATGGATCATGCAATCCCAAATAAAACCAAGACCCAATCCCCCAAAGGCAGGCGTCCTGTCTGATGGACCCCAGCCATAAATAAACTATACAATAGAAGAAGGAAGCTACTACATGATAGAGCAAAATCCCTAAAAGTGAAGGCATCTCTGATCAGTATTAGCAAAAAACTACGGTCCCTCATAAAATCATCTAAGGCCAGCTTCGAGAGAAAAATTGCACAGGACACTAAAGATAATCACAAGGCTTTCTTTAGTTATGTTAGGAACCTGGGTGGTAACTCCTAGATATGCTCAAAGTTGGTCCAAAATGACAAAAAATACACTGAACCCACAGACATTGCCAACATCCTGGCTGACAGGTTCAGTGCAAACCCCCCCCCCAAAAAAGAGCAAATATCTATCCCAGCAGAGTGCTGCCCCCCTGACATCACAGATGCTCAGGTAAGAGCCGCCCTCTCCAAAGCAAAAAAACAGCATCAGTGGGACCAGATGGTGTCCCGGGCTGCGTCCTACATGAACTCCAAGAAGAGCTGAACCCCAACATAAAGCTACTGTTCATCCTCAGCCTTACTACAGGATATGTACCCATAGAATGGCGTACAGCAACAGTGGTCCCTCTCCACAAAGATGGTGCCTCAACGGACCCTGGTAACTATCGCCCCATAAGCCTGACTAGCTTGGTCTGCAAGGCTAAAGAGAGGATCATCATGTAACTCATAAATAAAGATATTGGGGACCTGCAGACACTGGATCCTACCCAATTCGGCTTTAAGGGCATATCCTGCCTCTTAAACCTGGTCGATTTCTTTGAAGCAGTCTCCAAGGCCATTGACGAGGGGAAGGTGATCCACACAGCCTACCTGGACCTTGCAAAAGCTTTCGATACAATACCCCACTCAGGCATCATAGATAAGCTCTCCAGCTTAAATATAAACCCCTATGTCATTAGATGAGTTGCAAACTGGCTCAAAGACAGAACACACATGGTCAGTATTGCAGGAGCCATGTCAGACTCCAAACCAGTCGCAAGTGGCGTCCCACAAGGCTCAGTCCTGGGACCTCTCTTGTTCGGTATATATTTCTCTGAGGTACAGGCCAACACGGGTGGACTATGGCTGACCAAGTTCGCAGATGACTGCAAACTGGGCGCCATGATCGACTCTCCAGCCGACACAAGCATCCTCCAGAAAGGTTTCATAGAGACAGACAACTGATGCCAGAGCCATGGCCTCAAGCTCAACGCCAAAAGGTGTATAGTTATCCCCTTTGGCAAAAACAAAGTGCCCACAAATTACCACATAGGTGTTAACCCATTAAGTGCGGAAGAAGTAATTAGGGACCTGGGGACTCAAGTTGATAGCAATCTCTCATTTGACAATCACGTGGCCAAAGTGGTTAGAAAACCCTTCTATATAGCCCACCTTATCATGAAGGGATTCACATCTAGATCAAGGGAGGTCATCGTGCCTCTTTACTCATCCCTCATCTGGCTCATAATTGAATACAATGCCCCTATCTAGATGTACATTACCCGACACCTGCAGCAACTAGAAAGACCCCAAAAGTACTTCACCAAGAGGATCAAAGGGCTCAAACAGATGCCATATGCTGCTCGGTTAAAGAATCTCCAGCTCTACTCAGTTGCATACCGCCTACTTATAGGCAATCTGTGCCTGACGTATAAGGCCATGTCCAACCCGGAATTGATGGACATGCTTCACCTCAGAAAATCCAATTCCCTTTGAGGTACACGCTCGAGGGACTTGAACCTCAGCACAGAAATAAATAGGACATGCTGGAGGGACAGATTCATAACCCAGAGGCTCCCTTCACTCTGGAATAGAATCCCAGATGATGTCCTTCATGGATGCATCTGCAGTCATAACAAGTGGGTTGTCCTGTCGTCAGGCAGCCCTGCAGTCGGCCGGATTCCAAAGTCCGGGTCCGGCTTCGGCTGATGTCGCACTCCACCCGACGTCATCTCTGGTCTTCGGTATAAAAGCATCAGCCGACGCCATTTTCCTCAGTCTTTCTTGCCGCGTGGCGCCCGAAGCAGAAGCTGTTCGCAAGTGCCGGTCGGTCGGATCTAGAGATTACTTCTACCGAATACTACTTCGAAGACTTCTAAAGCTAAGTACCCCGTTGGGGACTCCTTCTTGCCTCAGCCGATGTCAGAAAAAGTTAACAATTGTTTAACCTGTGGGAAACAAATACCTCATAAAGATTTCCACTCTTACTGTCTGCCTTGTTTAGGCCCAGCCCACGACGTAGCAGCCTGTTCGGCCTGTGCCTCTTTCAACCGATTTAACGCTTAGGCGTCGGTCGGAGTTTGCAGAACAGTTTTTCGGTTCTGATTTTGCGTATATTATGCCGTCGGATCCTCCGACTACCCAATCTACCAAAAAACGCAAAGATAAATACCGACACTCGCGGTCCGCGGTTTCGGCGAAACCACGGTAAAGCAAACGCGAGTGTCTCGGTTTCGGCGAAACCGAGAAAACTGATCAAAGTACAGCTGAAACTATTCTTACAACTGAGGCCCCTGCTACAACTCTTGAATCGACCTCAGAATCTTTACCCACTACGGTGGTTGACTTATCAGACACCATCCCCTTGGATGTCTCTACCCCAGCACGTGGTGCTGCTAGGCCTCCAGCAGCCATGTCCATTAAGGCCTTCGCCAGGGCTAAAGCAGCCAAGACTACTAAAACAGGGCCTGTTAAAGCCCCCACATCCAGGCCCTCTTCTAGTTCTCAAATGCTTACTTTGGCAGAAGATTTAATTTCTTTAATTAGAGGATCTCAATCTCACCCAGACAGGGCCTCTCAGCCCCAGAGAAGAGACCTAGGGCAGAGCCCCTGAGCCAGTGTCTTCTGATGATTCTGCTGATGAATCAGACATAACTGACCAGCCAGAGGCTCCCTTCTCCAATTTTGAAGATTCTGATGCTGAAGAATCCATTCCAGCTGCTTCCCCACCAGAAGAATTCTCCTTTGGGAAACCTTGCATGCCATGCGAGAACAGTTCCAATGGCAGCAACAGGATTTTTCAGACTCCAGAAAAAGACTTAGGACCTTTCTGCACCTCCCACAGCACAGGCCCTTAGCTATACCTCCTGTTCTCTCTGTGGTGGATGATGCTTTCAATGATGTTTGCTCCGCTCCAGATTCTTTACCCCCAGCCCCTGCCAAACCAGACAGATTTTTCAGGGTGCCAGATACTCATCACCACCTTTACAAGGCCCCTCTTGCAGACCCAGAAACTATATCCCAGGGTCCCAAGGCAGTAGCGACCACAGCTAAAACCCTATTCCTTCTGAAAGGGAAGGAAGGTCATTAGACAGATGGGGTAAAGTGGTCTACACTTCAGCTACTCTCTCAGCTAGAGCTTTAAACTGTCAGTTTCACATGATACAATACCAAGAGTTTATGCTTGATCAGTTAACTAAAAACTAACCACTGATGAATCTCTTGATAAGAAATATGTATTAGAGATGGTAAATAACATACAACAGGTTAGCAACCATTCCTTAAAATGTGGCTATGATGCACTGGAGGCTTCATTTAGATCAGCCATGACAGGCACAGTGATAAGAAGGCATGCATGGCTAAAGGAACAAGCTTTACCGGATCATGTTAAAGCTAAGTTGCTGGATGCTCCTATGGACAAGACAAGTTTGTTTGGTACACCTGCCCAGCAGGTTATGAAGAAAATGGAAGAAAAGGCAAAATCTATACAAACTGTTAAAGATTTCCTGCAGGTTCAACCCCCAAGGTTTAGCAGGAACTGGCCTGCCAAAAATTGGTCCTTTCCTGACTCCACAAAATTTCAAAGGGGCAGGAATAGACGTTCCAGAGGCAGAAACCAATCCAGAGGAGGTGCCTACAGAGGACGACAGTGGCAAGGTAACAACAGAGGCACAGACACAGCCACTGCCACTACATCAGCACAACCACAGTGACTTAATCCTAAATCCGCCTACCAGGGAACAAATAGCAGCTCCTCTAGGCGGAAAGTTAACCTTATTTTCAAAGAACTGGCACTACATAACAAAAGACAAGTGGATTTTACAAACCATAGATCAAGGTTACCGGTTTCACTTCCACACTTTACCAGTAAAAAGGGGAATGCCAAATCTACCTCCAAATCAAAAAACAGAGGCTCTACCAGATAATGGAGTTAGCAAACATGAGAGCTGTGGAAAGAGTGCCAACAGCAGAACAAGGAAAGGGTTCTATTCCAGACTATTCCTAGTTCCAAGAAAGGAAAAAAGTTGGAGACCAATTCTCGACCTGTCCAGCTTAAATACTTACATCATTGTCCCAAAATTCAAAATGCTGACCCTACAGCAACTTCTTCCCATGCTGGGCAAGGAGTCTTGGCTGGTAACTCTAGATCTCAAGGAGGCATACCTGCACGTCCCCATTCGACCAATCTGCAGAAGATACCTCAGATTTCTTGCAGGATCAGAGCACTATCAATTCTCAGCATTGCCCTTTGGCTTATCTACTGCGCCCAGAGTATTCACAAAATGCCTGGCATCAGTAATCGCCATTGCAGACTACAGAATTCAAATTTACCCATACCTGGACGACTGCCTGCTACAAGGGGACAACAAAAGCAAGCTGACAACAGATTTACAAAGGGTCATTCACTTGCTACAAGGACTGGGATACACAGTCAACCTACAAAAGTCAAGGCTGATACCATCCCAAACAAGGACATTCTTGGGCTGAATTGGACACAGTACAACAAATGGCATTCCTGACTACAGAAAACAAAAAGAACTTCCTCTTTACTTCTTGGCACTAACAAAACTGAACAAGTTAACAGCAAGAAAAGTTCTGCAGGCTTTGGGCTTCATGGCATCATGCATAATCTGGGTCCCATTTGCCAGACTACATATGAGGAAACTACAATGGTACCTAAAGAATTTATGGTCCCAACACAGACACAGCCTAGAAACAGAAATCCCACTAATTCCATGCTTAAAACAGGAGTTCCTATGGTGGGCTCAGGCATGCCAGTCAAACCCAGGCCTACCCTTTCGCAGATGTCAACCAAGCCAGACCATCACAACAGACGCTTCAGACCTAGGATGGGGGGCACACATGCTGGACAAATGCGTGCAAGGATTGTGGACACAGGATCAACTTCACCTGCACATCAATCTAAACGAAATGCTGGCAGTAAAACTGGCAATCCAAAAGTTCAAACCATTTCTCAAAGAGGGCCAGTTGATGATAAGGACAGACAACACCACAGTCATGTGGTACATCAACAAACAGGGAGGCACTCATTCATACCCCTATGCAGAATGACGTTGGAGCTGTGGACCCTGGCACTCAGGTACAAGATTCAGTTACAGGCAATATTTGTACCGGGGAAAGACAATACTCTAGCAGACATATTAAGCAGAACCACTTCGGATGCCCACGAATGCAAGCTGCACCCGGACATCTTCAAGACCATCTCAAAGAAATGGGGAATGCCACAGATAGACCTATTCGCATCACCTCTCAATCACCAGCTCAAAAATTCTGCACAAGGACATTCCACCCACTAGCATGGAAAGTGGACTCACTCTCCTTCAACTGGAAAGGCCTAACAGCATATGCATTCCCACCTCTTCCCTTGATACACAAGGTACTACTAAAAATCAAGGAAGAACGTCCAAGGATAATCCTGATAGCTCCAAACTGGCCAAGACAACACTGGTACCCACTACTGAAGAGCATGTCTCGGAACAATATGTGGCCAATACCCCTGATGCCTTTGATGTTAACTCAGAACAACTACAGCATCATACATCCGAACCTAAAAACCCTGCAACTGACTGCATGGAACATCACATAGCAGCAGCTAATCCAGAACTTTCCCTAAGAGTTAAAGACCTTATTCTTGAAGCACGCAGACCTTCAACAAGAAGGAACTATGCTGGAAAATGGAAAAGGTTTGTCATTTGGAGTACGGAAAGAGGAAAAGATGTGTCAAACATAGATATGCCTAACATTCTGGAGTATCTGGCCGAACTTCTTCATTCAGGCCAGGCCTGTCCTACTCCTCCATCAAGATACATGCATCAGCTATTTCAGCAGAATACAGCTTTGATCCACCTGTTTTTTCGCATCCTTTGCTCAGGCAGTTCCTCAGAGGAATTAAGAATGTAAAACCTCCAAGGAAACCACCATTACCAGCTTGGGATTTAAACTTTGTGCTAGAAAAGTTGACACTATCACCCTTTGAACCAGCAGCAACTGCAGACCTACAACACCTGTCATGAAAAACTGCTTTCCTACTGGCAATTACTTCAGCAAGGAGGGTTTCAGAACTACAGGCCTTAATGGCAGTGCAACCCTTCCTAATCTTCCACCAAGATAGAGTGTCCATGAGGACTAATCCTACATTTATGCCCAAGGTGGTATCCAGAGTGTCTTTAAACCAGGCAATCCACCTACCTACCTTCTTTCCCAACCCACAAAACAGAGGGGAAAGAATACTGCATACCTTGGATGTACATAGACAGCTACGCTACTACTTGGACAGAACAAAAAATAGCAGAAAGACTGACCAACTTTTTGTAGCCTATGCAACAGGAAGGGAAGGAAAAGCTATTTCCAAACAGACAATCTCCAAATGGATAGGAAATTGCATACGATACTGTTACTCCTTCCATGGAAAACCAATTCCACAGAACATAAGACCTCATTCTACAAGGGCAACAGCCACTACCACAGCCTTCTTACGAGGAGTGGCAACCAAAGACATTATTGAGGCGGCTACTTGGACCTCCGTGCATGCATTTGCCAAGCATTATAATTTGCCTCTATATTCCAGATCCCGAGCAGGGTTTGCCACTGCTGTACTGCAAGGGATCCTAAACACACCATAATCTACTTTTATCCTCCTCCCCTAGTTGGCTATGGTATTCTACCCACTTGTTATGACTGCAGATGCATCCATGAAGGACATAGTACAGTTTTGTACCTACCATAAATGTAGATGTCCGAACTGGATAGCATCTGCAGTCAGGATTACCCTCCCTCCTTCCCCTCTGTGGTACTCCTAGGGTGTTTACCCTCCTAATAGCTAGCTGTTGGGGGGGAGTCTTTTATGGTGTATTTGTTTGTATATATGTGCATACATGCTTATTGTTGTGTTTACCTCTGTCTATTTGGAAACATTGGCATCTATCCAAATTTTAGCCTGCAAGAGGGCTACTGGCATCTGGGGCAAGAAACACTGAGGAAAATGGCGTCGGCTGATGCTTTTATACCCGAAGACGACCAGAGATGATGTCGGGTGGAGTGCGACATCAGCGGCGGACCGGACTTTGGAATCCGGCCGACTGCAGGGCTGCCTGATGACAGGACAACCCACTTGTTATGACTGCAGATGCTATCCAGTTCGGACATCTACATTTATGGTAGGTACAAAACTGTACTTTCTTCGTGTTTCACTGTTGCAGTCATAACTGTAGGGTGTTCCTGCCGGCAGGCAGCCCAAGGTCGGCCAGAATTCCAAAGTCTGGGTCTGGCGTCTGCTGTACCAGCAAGTAGCCCGACATCAGAACGTAGAGGTATAAAGCTGACAGCCGACTCCATCTTCTCCAGTCTTTCTTGCCGTGCGGTGGAAAGCAGCTCGCAAGTTGTTGGTTGGCGGATTCTGAACAACATGTTTTGCTTGTCGTCGGTCCGAAGACTTTTTTCTTCTCTTCTCAAGCTAAGTACCCCATTGGGGAAACTTTTTTCTTGTTCCTCCGATGTCAGAAAAAGTTAATAATTGTATATCGTGTGGAAAACAAATACCTCATAAAGATTTCCACTCTTACTGTCTTCCTTGCTTGGGCCCTGACCACAACGTTTCTTACTGTCAGTTTTGTGCCAGGTTTAATTCTCGTACGATTAAGCACAGGCACGATTGGGCCTTGAATTATTACGGTAGACGGTTCAATTATAGGATGTCGTCGGATACTTTACCGACAACCGGAATTCACAAAAAATGCAAGGACAAGGATAGGCCTCTGAGGTCCAAACAGGATACTTTGCAGCCGGAGCCAGCTTCGGGTTCGGCTGTCGTCAGTGAGGCGCTTTAGCAGCCCCTGTCGTCAGCCACTTCGGAACCGATGGCCGACACGGACTCCCATGGGGAGCCAACTAGGCCCAGTATTTTATCTGCTGCAAGACCTTCGGACGTCGCTCCTTCAGATGGGTCCGGAACCGCTGTGCAGGTACTGGCTTCTGAAGGGGTTTTCAGGCCTTCTCATATCACCATTTCTACAAAGACAAAGGCAAAGTCAAAGACTCCTCTTAAGCCAAGGGTTTCTTCTCAAGCTTCTTCGGATTCAGCTCCCAAGACCCAGAAGCAATTATTAAGGATGGCTGAAGATTTGCTTACTGTGATTAGGGGTTCTCACCCTCCTCCTGAAAAAAGGCCTAGACAGGATATTCCTTATGATTCCTCTGATCAGGCTTCTGTGTCTTCAGTCTCTTCCTCTGACCAGGATTATTCTTTTCCTCCTTATGAGGATTCTGATGCAGAGGACTCTATTCCCTCTGCTTCTCCCCCTGAAGATTTTTCTTTTGGGGAAACCTTGCATGAGATGAGAGAGCATTTTCATTGGGAAGGTCAGGATTATTCTGCTTCCAAAAAGTGACTTAGGGAATTTCTCCTTCTCCCACAACACAGACCTTTGGCTTTTCCTCCTGTTCTTGATATTGTGGATGATGCCTTCTCTGAAGCTAACCTGAATCCTGATTCCTTTCCTCCTGCTCCTTCTAAGCCGGATAGATTTTATAGAGTTCCTGATTGCCATCAATTTTTGTTCAAGAACCCTTCTGCAGATCCTGAAACTATTTCTCAGGGTTCCAAGGCTGCTAAGGCCGCTTCATCTAAAAATCCTATTCCCTTTGAAAAGGATTCTCGTGCCTTGGACAGATGGGGCAAAAAGGTGTATACTTCTGCTACTCTTTCTATTAGAGCTTCAAATTGCCAGTTTCATATGTTCAAGTATCAGCAATTTCTTTTGTCTGTTTTAAAACAAAAACTTTCTACCTTTCCTGCTTGTGCAGAGGACAAGGAATTACAGGATGTACTGCATGCAACTGAACAAGTTAGAAAACATAGTTTACATTGTTGTTTTGATGCCTTGGAGGCTTCTTGTAGGGCCGCAGCCTCTGGTGCTGTTATCAGGAGACATGCTTGGCTTCGAGAGCAGAATTTACCTGAGCAAGTTAAGGCTAAATTGTTAGATGCCCCTGTTCAGCATTATGTTTTGTTTGGATCTAAAGCTGAGGAGGTTATTAAAAAGATGGAGGATAAAGCGAAATCTATGCAGACTGTTAAAGATTTCTTACAAGTTCAGCCCCCTAGATTTTCTAGAAATTGGCCCTCCAAAAATTGGTCCTTTCCCACGTCTGACAGGCCTCAAAGGGGAAGATATAGACGCTCCAGAGGTCGGGCTCAGGCCTCTTACAGGTCCAGACAATGGACTGCTTCATCCCCTAGAAGGGGAGAAGACAGATCTCAATCACAAAGGAAGTAGACCCAATGACTCTCTCTGCTGGGCTACAGGTCCTCCTTGCCTGGAAGCCCCTCTCTGAGGAAAACTTTCTCTTTTCTACCAAAATTAGACTCATATTACCCAAGACAAATGGGTTTTAGACATGATTTTAAGAGGTTACATATTCCACTTTCATACTCTGCCAAGGTCTATCGGTTGGCCAGATCTGCCAAAACATCAATGGTCAGAGGCCTTAAATCAAGTGGTCGCTTTATTGGCCATGAGAGCCATAGAGCCTGTTCCACTTTCAGAGATGGGAAAAGGTTTTTACTCAAGACTATTTCTGGTCCCAAGAAAACAAAACTCATGGAGACCTATTCTGGACCTTTCAGTATTAAACACCTTTCTGGAAATTCCAAAATTCAAGATGCTTACTCTACAACAACTTCTTCCAATGCTCTCCCAGGAAGCTTGGATGGTGACACTGGACTTAAAGGAAGCCTACTTACACATTCCCATCAGGCAGGAATGCAGAAAATACCTCAGATTCAAGGCAGGTTCGAGGCACTTTCAATTCTCTGTACTGCCCTTTGGCTTATCTACTGCACCCACAGTCTTTACCAAGTGCCTGGCTCCAGTAGTAGCTTATTGCAGACTCCAAGGGATTCAAATTTACCCCTATCTGGACGACTGCCTTATTCAGGCGGACAGCAAAGACCTTCTACTTCAGCATCTGCATTTTTTTCAACGTCTTCTCCTTCTACTGGGATTTTCAGTGAACACAAAAAAGTCACATTTGATCCCCTCTCAGCAAATGATCTTTTTGGGAGCTCTTCTAAATACAAGCTTGCAAAGGGCCTTCCTCATTCCAGAAAAACAATTACAGCTGGCATCAATTTTCAAAACCTTGGCTACTTTAACTCAGCTCACTGCAAGGAAATTCCTGCAGGCATTGGGCTACATGGCTTCTTGCATCCTGTTGATTCCAAATGCAAGGCTTCATATGAGAAAACTTCAATGGTACCTAAAGAGTGTATGGTCACAGCATTACCACAGTCTGGACACAATGATTCCACTGATTCCCTGCCTCCAAAAGGAGTTCCTTTGGTGGTCCAGGGCTTGTGCTTTAAACGAAGGGAATCCCTTTCGTCTGCCTCAACCTTCTCAGATCATAACCACAGACGCTTCGGATTATGCTTGGGGAGCTCATTTTCTAGATATTTGCCAGCAGGGCTTTTGGACAAAGAAGCATCTTCTCTGGCACATCAACTTGAAGGAAATGTTGGCAGTCCAAAATGCTCTTCTAGCCTTCCAGAATCTTTTGAATCCAGGGCCTCTTCTGATTCGTACAGACAATACCACAGTCATGTGGTACATAAGCAAGGGGGCTCTCACTCTTACCCCCTTTGCAGACTAGCCATGAATTTATGGGACATGGCTCTAAATCTGAATCTGCATCTTCAAGCTCAATTCATTCCAGGAAAACAGAATCTCTCTTAGCAGACAGCCTAAGCAGAAACCTTTTGGATCCTCACAAATGGATGCTGGACCCCAGCTTATTCAGCAAGATTACTGCAGTTTGGGATTGTCCTCAGATAGATCTGTTTGCATCCCATCTCAATCATCAGTTGCCTCTCTTTTGCACCAGGTCCTTCCACAAAACAGCTTGAAATTGGATGCCCTGTCATTCAGCTGGAGGAATCTTTCGGGATATGCCTTCCCTCCTCTTCCTCTTCTGCCTCAGGTGTTACTGAAAATAAAACAGGACAAACCCAAGATTATCATTCTGATAGCTCCAAATTGGCCTCGGCAGTTTTTGTATCCAACTTTAAAACACCTATTTTTGGAACCTCCTTGGATTCTACCTCTGATCCCTTCTCTTCTGTCCCAGCATCAGGGTCAGATGCTACACTCTCAAATCAAGACTCTATGCCTGACAGCTTGGCTCTACAAGGGCCTTTGATTCCTTCTGCTCTTCCCAAACAAGTTTTGGATGTTCTTTTAGAAGCTAGACGGCCTAGCACTAGAAAATCTTATGCTTCTAAATGGAAAAGATTTTGTATTTGGATGCAGGACCGAGGTTCCAACCCTCTTTTGCCTGATATTTCCTCCATTTTACTTTACCTCTCAGACCTTTTGCTTAAAGGCCTCTCCTTTTCATCCATCAAAATTCATGCTTCTGCTATCTCGGCTCATTTCAACACTGATCCTCCCATTTTTTCTCACCAGCTGGTGAGACAATTTTTGAGAGGGGCTGAGAATTTAAGACCTCCCAGAACTCCTCCTGTTCCTGCTTGGGAATCTTAATTACGTCTTGGAGAAACTTACTTTGCCTCCTTTTGAGCCTGCTGCGGCTTCGGATATCAAGTTCTTATCCTGGAAGACAGCTATTTTATTAGCATTGACTTCTGCCAGAAGGGTTTCAGAGTTGCAAGCTCTCATGGCTGTGGAACCATATATTATCTTCCACCAAGACAGAGTTTCCTTGAGGACCAACCCTACATTTATGCCTAAGGTGATTTCGAAGGTGGCTCTAAACCAGACTATTCACTTTCCTACCTTCTTTCCAAATCCTCAAAATAAAGGGGAAAGGATCTTACATTCATTGGACGTACACAGACAACTACGATTTTACCTGGACAAAACTAAAGATTTCAGAAAATCTGATCAATTGCTTATCTCTTATGCCTCCACTTCTCTTGGTAAGGCTATTTCTAAACAAACTATTTCCAAATGGATTGCTCATGGAATAAGGTTTTGTTACTCTCACTATGGGAAACAGATTCCAGGTACTGTTAGAAGTCATTCTACTAGAGCAGCTGCCACTTCAGCAGCTTTTCTCAGAGGAGTTCCTACCAAGGACATTTTGGAAGCTGCCACTTGGAGTTCAATGCATACTTTTTCTAAGCACTATAATCTCCCTCTGTATTCTAAGTCTAGGGCAGGCTTTGCCTCTGCTGTTTTGCAGGGTCTTCTAGCTGCCCCTTCTTCTGCATAACCTCTTCCCTCATTCACAGCTTTGGGATTCTACCCTACAGTTATGACTGCAACAGTGAAACACGAAAAACATAGTACAGTTGTGTACACCTACCATAAATGTAGATGTTCGAGTGTCTTCACTGTTGCATTCGGTGTTTCCATCCCACCAATCCCCTCTTATTCTTGTTTGTTCTCTCTTCCACTTCTTTTGTGGTATATTTGTGTTTCCTTTTGGACACCTATTGGTTTTTTGGGGGCTTCTGGCATCTGGGGCAAGAAAGGCTACAGAAGATGGCGTCGGCTGTCAGCTTTATACCTCTACGTTCTGACGTCAGGGTACTTGCTGGTACAGCCGATGCCAGACCCAGACTTTGGAATTCTGGCTGACCTCGGGCTGCCTGCTGGCAGGAACACCCTACAGTTATGACTGCAACAGTGAAGACACTCGAACATCTACATTTATGGTAGGTGTACACAACTGTACTTTCAAGTTAGGCATAGTCCCTCACTGATTCTCTTCGAGAGGAATCTTGACGAGTGGATGGGAGATCGTAGGTTTACCCCGGGGATCACTTCTGTGTCACTGTTAGACAGAGGCACAGTAAACTAACCTAGAAAAAGGGCATAGTAAAACTCATTTAAAATGGGTGGCGAAGGCCAAACACACTCTGGCTAGGCTTATAAATGCCCTAGGGCAGATAGCCTAGTATGAACCTATGAGGAAAGGATAACAAATGCACACAATAGAGTGCAATTTCCCTTAAGTGCACACAGAGATCACATTCAGTCTGGGGCTGGTCGCTCCCTTGCTCTCCAGGTCCCCAATAAGACTCCCCACTGGCACAGTTATAGGGTCCAGATGTCAACTTAGTGGGCAAGCTAAAACCTCTATCACCCTCTATCCATCCAGTGCTTCATGTCTCTGCCCAAGTAGCTGACACACACACACGCACTTTGAGAAGAGTTTATACAACCACACAGGCACTCCTTGGGAAGGCTGGCACAGTTTCTCCAGCTGTGCCCCTTTCTCCTAGACTATACGGTAGTTCCACTTGCCACCACCCACTAATACTTATCAGCGGCTCAAAGGTCCTTAAAAGGGTGACCAATTATTACTGTGCAATATTATTATCCAATTGGTAGTTGTGACTAAACAGTCAAGGCTTATTTGAAGCGACTTGGACAGTAAACTCTATAAATATGCAGTGCACTCTAGAGCTTAAATTATCTCTACACAAAACAGCCACAGTTGAAACATTTTAAAATATTTAATAATAAATAAAAACACAAGATAATGCTTTTCTGCACACTGCTAGTCAAGAGTTCAGATATTACACAGCAATACTTAAAATAACTTAGTAGTACAGTTCTGACATAACAGAAAAACAATTATCTAATATTTCTAGTTTCTAGCGATTTCTAAAAGAAAACACATAGTCTAAGATAACTTGCATATAATAACAGGCAGTGCTGTGAGTTGGATGGTCAAGACAAAAATGCTTAATGCCTTCTGATTCTCTCTGTTTAAATTGCTGTTGCAGTCCTTGTTCCCATTACATCGTTTCACACTTCCCTGGTGTTCCCAGGTAACAGAAACTAGATAATTATCTTGCATCTGCAGGAAACTACAGCCATAAAAGACATTCTACATGTAAACTCTAGTAATTATTCCTTAAGTTAACATAATAGGCAGTATGCTTCACTCCAGACTCATCGACTCCAAATTCTAACTTTAAAGGGACAGACATTAAATAATTTTAATGGACAGACAAGAAATGCTTGACTTAGCTTCCTTTACAGCAGAGGGCAATGTTGCTACATTGTTTTAAGTTCAACATTTCACAGTATATTCTTTCATTTAAGAAAACAAGCCAGTATTTCAACATTTCACAATTTTTTCTTTCAATTAAGAAAACAAGTCTGCAGCTCAACATTCATATTTACAAATTATAGAATTATCTGCAAAATTCTAATTGGCTAGGCAGGCAGCCTTCATCTATCTTCACCCAATCTTCACATATCTCCCCCCCCCCCCCCCGGAGAACTTGAGCTAGTTTTTCAAGTGACCCTTGAGAAATGCCGCTTGAGGGTCAGGTCTGTCTACTTACCCCATTCCCTGTCTGGAGAGCCCATCTGCATTGGCATAGCTACTCCCACTGCAGTGCTCTGCTGGCATATCATATGCTTGCAACCCTAGGTTCCATCTTAGCAACTTGGCATTTTGCTGGCTGGCTCTGTTTAACCATGTTAGGGGGGTGTGATCTGTCATAACAGTTAATTTCCTTTGATACAGATAAGGCTGAAGTTTCTGCAATGCACACACTATGGCCAGACATTCCTTTTCTACAGCTGCATAGCATTCCTCCCTGGGTTGGAGCCTACGACTGAGATAAACCACTGGGTTCCCTTCCCCCTCTGAAGGAATCTGGCTAAGTACATTCCCCACCCCATGGTTTGAAGCATCCACCTGCACAACAAATTATTTGCTGTACTCTGGACTGGCTAACACATGGAGTCCTCCCAAACCTTTTGGAATGCCTGCTCAAATGCTGGGGTCCACACTACTTTATTTGGCCTGTTCTTCCTTGTCAGGTCTGTGAGGGGAGCAGCTGTACTGTAACTGGGGACAAACCTTTTGTAGTACCCTGCTGTCCCTATAAATGCCCTCACCTGCTTTTTGGTAACGGGTGTAGGCCATGACTGAATGGCTTCCACTTTGGCAGGTTATGGTCTTATCTTACACTCCCCACTCTGTCCTAGGTAGGAGAACTCCGCCATACCCACCTGATATTTGCTTGGCTTAATGTTCCGCCCTGCCCTCTGTAGTCTGCCTAGCACCTCCCTGACATGCTGAAGGTGCTCTGGCCAGGAATGTCTGTAGATGACAATGTCATCTAGGTTAGCAAGGGTGAACCCTCCTGCTAGTATACGATCTACCAGCCTCTGGAAAGTCGCAGGAGCATTCTTCATCCAAAAGGGCATCTTTGTGAACTCATACAAGCCAAAAGGAGTCACAAAGGCTGACTTCTCTCTAGCACTGGGAGTCAAGGGCACTTGCCAGTAACCCTTGGTAAGATTAGTGGTTATAAGATACTTTGCCCCACCCAGCTGCTCTAGGGCCTCATCTGTCATAGACATGGTTTAAGCATCCAACTTTGTGTAACTGTTTAATTTCCTGTAGTTCACACAGAACCTGGTACAGCCATCCTTCTTTGGCACCAGCACCACTGGGGAGGCCCAGGGACTGTTGGACTCTTGAATCACCCCTAATTCCAACATCTCCTGTACCTCCTCCCTCAGAGTCTGTTTGACTCTCTCAGGCTCTCTATAAGGGGCCTGCCTAATAGACCTTTGGGGTCCTGTATCCACCTGGTGCTGCACCAGGTGGGTGCACCCTGGTTTCCCAGTGAACATGTCCCCAAATTCCTGCAACACTGCTCGGATTTCTCGAAACTGGGTAGGATATAGCTGCTGGGACATTGCTACCCCTTCCACTGAGGTGTCAGCCCGAGCCTCACTGAGGATATCAGTCCCCAGATCTCCCTCAGACTCCTCCTGCAGTCCACTGCAAATGCTCAGCACAAGGGCCCTCCCTGTCATGGTAAGGTTTCATCATGTTAACATAGTACAGTTTGTGCCCCTGCCTTCTGCCTAGCGGTTCCACCATGTAGTTAACATCACTTACCTTCCTTAACACCTTGTAGGGACCCTCCCAAGCTGCTTGCAGCTGCTTGTGTCTGACAGGAATGAGAACCATTGCCTGCTGCTCCACAGCATACGTTCTGGCTCGAGCATTCTTGTCATACCACAACTTTTTCTGTTGTTGGGCTTCTGCCAGATTCTCCTGGGCCAAGCTCATGAGTTCCCTGAGCCTTGTCTTGAGGTTTAGGATGTATGCCACAACAGACTACTTGTGAGACTCGCACTCACCTTCCCACTCATCTCAAATTAAATCTAGAGGTCCCCTTACCTTATGCCCATACAGCAACTCAAAGGGTGAAAAACCTGAGAATTCCTGGGGAACATCTCTGTAAGAAAAAAAAAATGGGGCAGATATTTGTCCCACTCCCTCTTAAACTGATCTGCAAATGCCCGTAGCATCGACTTGATTGTAGAGTTTAACCTCTCAACAAGACCATTAGTCTGAGGATGGTAGGGAGTGGTCTTCACGTGCTTCACCCCACAGGACTTCCACAGACAAGTCAGCATGTCTGACATGAAATTGGCACCTCTGTCAGTCAGTATTTCTTTTGGGAAACCTACCCTGCTGAAAATCTGACAGTATTTGCCACCTTCTCTGTCTCAATGGAGGACAAAGCCACTGCCTCAGGGTATCGTGTAGCATAAACCACTACCACTAGGCTATACTTTTTCCCTGCGAACTTGGGGTACTTGAGACCCACTGTATCCTTAGCTACCCTCTGAAATGGCTCCTCAATCACAGACAAAGGCATCAAAGGCGCTCTCATCTGGTCTCCTGCCTTGCCTACCTTTTGGCACTGCTCACAGGTCCTGCAGTACCCTGTAACATCTCTGGAAATTCCAGGTCAATAGAAGTTCTGCATAATACGCCTCTTTGTAGGTTTTATGCCCATATGACCTGCAAAGGGAATATCATGGGCTATGGCTAGAAGTGCCAGACGGTAGGCTATAGGCACTACCAACTGCTGTACTCTCTCACTTTCTAGCTCTCCCTCAGGGGTCCACACTCTGTACAGTAGCCCTTTGTCCAAGTATACAAATTCCCCTTTTCCTTGAGAATCAGGTGCCTCCCTAGCTACCTGCCTCAGGCCTTGCAATGTAAGGTCTGAGAGCTGAGCCTGTCTCAACTCTCTCCTTGTAACCCTTCCCAGCTCCCCTTCCACAGGAAGTCTGGCATCCTCTGACAGTGGTGCCTCACTGTCAACCTGGATGTTCTTCGTGTTTCACTGTTGCAGTCATTACATTTGGGTAATCTGCTGGCAGGTTGCCCTCAGTCGGCCTGCTTAACGAAGTCTTGGGTTCTGCGTCGGTTGCTGTCCCTTCTTCCATGACGTCAGGTTGTCAGGCGTATAAAACATGCAGCCGACGCCCGTACATCAGTCTTTCTTGCCGCGCGGTGCCCAAAGCAGAAGCAGTTCTCAAGTGCCGGTCGGCCGACTACTGAAATTTTCGTTTTCGAGCTTCAGAACAGAAGTCTTCAACTAAAAGCTAAGTACCCCATTGGGGGAAACTTTTTCTTGCTCCTTACCGATGTCAGTAAAAGTTAATTGTATTACTTGTGGGAAGCAAATACCTCATAAGAATTTTCATTTGTACTGTATTCCTTGCCTAGGCCCTGACCACAACGTGCCTTGCTGTCGGTTTTGTGCTAAATTTAATCAAAGCACTATTAAACGTCTGTATATTTTTGCCTCTAAATATTTTGGCTCGAGATTTAACTATCCAGAAATGTCGGTTAGCAATCAGACTACCGGAATACCTAAAAAGCGCAAAGAAAATGAGACAGACCGTTGAGGTCCAAAACTGACGATGCTTCCCCTAAGCCAGTTCGCCTGTACTCAGTGAGGCACTTTCGCAGCCCCTGATACCCACTACTTTTGATTTGCAGGCCTCTACTGAGACCCATTCGGAGTCCGGTATGCCACAAGATACTTTTAAGTATTGAACCCGCAGATGTCTCTACCTTGGATGGGTCCGGAGCCGCTGAGCAAGCACTGGCTTCTGAGGGTGTTTTCAGGTCTAAAGATTTGTATATTAAACCAACACCATCTTCAAAATTAAGGCCAAAAACTACTACTATGTGTATAAAAACTGGCGCATGGGCCACGTGTATAGGCCCCTATGCCTGAAAAAAATAAATGATCAAAATGGCTGAGGATTTAATTACCTTGATCAGAAGTACCCATCCCCCTCCTGCTAAGAGGCCTAGGCAAGGCACTGACTATGAGTCTTCAGATCAGGTTTATATTTCTTCTGCTTCTTCTGATCAAGAATTAACTATTCCCACTTATGTGGACTCTGATGCTTAAGATTCCTTCCCTTCTGCTTCTCCTTTTGAGGATTTTTCTTTTGGAGAAACTTTGCATACCTTAAGGGAACACTTTCACTGGGAGAGTCAGGATTTTTCAGAATCTAAAAAGAGACTTGGGGATTTCCTCCTTCTGCCTCAGCATAGGCCTTGGCTATACCTTCTCTTTTAGACATGGTTGATGATGTTTGCTCAGAAACCAGTATGACTTCTGATTCCATGCCTCCGGCTCCTAGTAAGCCAGACAGATATTACAGGGTTCCTGACTTCCACAAATTCCTCTTTAAAAACCCTTGTGCTGACCCTGAAACCATTTCTCAGGGTCCCAAGGGCGTTAAGGCTTCTACTGCTAAAAATTCTACCCCTTCTGATAGAGATTGCAGGGCGCTGGATAGATGGGGTAAGAAGGTTTACACATCTGCAACCTTGGCAATCAGGACTTTAAACTGTCAATTTCATATGCTTAAATATCAACAGCATGTCATGGGCTTACTTTAAACAGAAAATGATGTTGATTTCTGACTGTGTGGAAAATAGAGATGCAGGATTTATTGCATTCAGCTGAACAAGTTGGAAAACATTCTTTGCAATGTGGTTTTGATTCCTTGGAGGCCTCTTGCAGGGCTGCTGTAACTGGATCTGTGATAAGAAGGCATGCTTGGATCAAGGAGAAAAATCTGCCTGAACATGTTAAAGCAAAATTATTGGATACTCCTTTACAACAGGACAGGCCATTGGTAATAAGGCAGAAGTAGTTTTGGAAAAGATGGAAGATATAGCTATATCTATGCAAACTATTTCCTACAAGTGCAGCCACCCAGGTTTAGTGGGCACTGGCCTACTAAGAACTGGTCCTGTCCGGTACCCACCAGAGCTGCTTAGGTCAAACCCAGACATTCCAAAGGCTCCAGGTCTCAGTCACAAGTAACTTATAGACCAAAGCAATGGGGTGCCTCCACCTCCAAATCTGGAAGTAACAAGACCCCTTCCTACGGTAAACATTCTCAATGACTTTCTACTACAATCACCAAGCACTTATCTTTTGGCTGCCTCTTTGGGGGGAAAACTGACACTTCATGCACGAAACTGGCAACTGATTACACAGGACAAGTGGGTTTTAAATATAGTATCCCAGGGATACAGATTTCATTTCCACACATTGCCAATCCCAAACAGATGGCCAGATCTGCCTCCAAATCAGTGGGCAGAGGCCCAGAAACAAGTTGTATCCCTCATGAATATGGGGGCTATTCAACCAGTACCAGAAACAGAAAAGGGACAAGTTTTTTATTCAAGACTTTTCCTGGTTCCCAGAAAAGACAAATCAATGGCGTCCAATTCTGGACTTGACCATTCTGAATACATTTCTGGACACTCCAAAATTCAAGATACTGACTCTACAACAGTTACTACCGATGCCAGGCAAGGATGCCTGGTTAGTAACTCTAAACTTAAAAGAGGCTTATCTGCATATCCCAATCAGGGAATCTTGCAGAAGATACCTCCGCTTCAAAGCAGGCAATTTGCAGTACCAGTTCTCTGCACTGCCCTTTGGCTTATCTACTGTGCTCAGGGTCTTCACAAAGTGCCTGGCACCAGTAATTGCATTTTGCAGGCAAATAAATACTCAAATTACTCCATACCTGGACGATTGTGTAATTCAGGCAGAAAACAAAGACACTCTTCTAAAACATCTGGCGTTTGTAAAAAGACGTCTAACTTGTCTAGGGTACACCATAAACGAAAATAAATCACAGCTGGTACCCTCTCAAATAATTACATTCCTGAGTGCAAGTTTGAATGCAACTGCCCAGATGACTTACCTTACGCCAGAAAAACAAATTGAATTGATGACTTACTTCAAACAGGTGGCCACAAAAACCCAGCTATTTACAAGACAAATTCTGCAGGCCTTTGGGTTCATGGCTTCCTGCACTCTAATAATTCCATATGCAAGACTGCATATGAGGAAATTTCAATGGTACCTAAAAAGCGTATGGAGTCAGCATTGTCGCAGCCTGGAAACAATGACTCCTATCATTCCTTGCCTGCAGCAAGAGTTCCTATGGTGGTCAGAGGCCTGCCACCAAAACAAGAGACTGTCATTTATTCCACCCCCTGCCATCCAAACCCTGACTACAGACTCATCAGATTATGCTTGGGTGGTGCATCTGGCAGAGAGATGCATTCAGGGCCAATGGAGCCCAAATCAAGTGCACCTACATATCAACCAGAAAGAGATGCTAGCTGTACAGAATGCTGTGACAGCCTTCAAGGACCATCTTCATCCAGGACATCTACTGATAGACAGACAACACCACAGTAATGTGGTACATAAACAGGCGGGGTGGGGGGGGGTACCCATTCCTACCCCCTTTGCACACTAGCCATGGCATTGTGGAACACGGCCTTGACCTACTAAATACAACTACAAACTCAATTCCTGCAAGGAAAGCAAGATACTCTTGCAGATGAACTTAGCAGAAACCGTATGGACTTGCATAAATGGAAACTGGATCCACAAATCTTCAGCATGTTTATATGCAAATGGGGGAGCCCTGACATAGATCTTTTTGCCTCACCCCAAAACTTTCAGTTGGACAAATTCTGCACAAGAATTCATCACAAAAAAGCATGGAAAGTGGATGCTCTATCCTTCAGCTGGAAAAACTTTATCAGTCTGTGCCTTTCCCCCTCTGCCTCTGGTCTCCAAGGTCTTACTAAAAGTCAGACAGGAAAAATCAAAAATGATTCTGATTGCTCCAGACTGGCCTCGCCAACACTGGTACCCGCTCCTACACAGTATGTCGCACCTTCCCCCATGGTACCTACCTCAGACACCTCATCTACTGTCTCAGCAGAACTGTCAAATTCTGCACACTCGGCTCCAAACACTGAATCTTGCAGCATGGCTAATCAGCTAATTTCACCTGTTACACCTGTCAGCAAACCTGTGATGGATGTCATTTTGGAGGCTAGAAGGCCTAGTACTAGAAAATCTTATGCTGACAAATGGAAAAGATTCTGTGCCTGGAACCAAGCACAAGGAATAAGCACAGCAATGCCCAATATTCCTCAGATTCTACAATATTTAACCGAGATGTTCACAAGGGCCTATCTTTTTCTTCCATAAAAATTCATGCCTCTGCCATTTCAACTCATTACAACACAGATCCTCTCCTCTTTTCTTATCCTGTGCTAAAGCAGTACATCAGAGGGGCCAAAAATTTAAGACCTCCCAGGAGAGCACCAACTCCTGCATGGGACCTCACTTTTGTTTTGGAAAAACTCACTCTACCTCTTTTTGAGCCAGCTGCTACTGCAGACCTAAAATTTCTCTCTTGGAAGACAGCTTTTCTTATAGCAGTCACTTCAGCTAGAGGGATTTCAGAACTACAGGCTCTTATGACAGTGGAGCCTTTTATTAGTTTTTACCCGGACAGCATGGCCCTCAGGACCAATCCATCCTTTATGCCTAAAGTGGTATCTAGTGTGGCTCTTAATCAGACCATTCATCTGCCAACCTTCTTCCCAAATCCACAGAACAAGGGTGAGTGGATTCTGCATTCATTGGATGTACACAAACAACTAAGATTCTACTTAAACAGGACAAAATCTCTAAGAATCTGAGCAATTACTGGTGGCATTTGCTACAGGGGCAGAGGGAAAGGCAATTTCAAAGCAGACTATTTCAAAATGGATAAGCCATTGTATTCGTTTCTGCTACATGCACCATTGTAAACCTGTCCCCAAGGGGATCAGATCTCATTCCACCAGGGCTGCATCTACTTCTGCAGCCTTTCTCAGAGGGGTTCCTACCAGAGACATTCTAGAAGCTGCTACCTGGAGCTCAGTTCATACATTCACCAAACATTACCATTTACCTCTCGTCTCTAAATCCAGAGGAGGCTTTGCCACTGAGCTTCTTCCTGCAGGTCCTTTTAGCTGCTCCTAATGCTGTATAACTTCATCCTCCCAAACATAGCTTTGGGATTCTACCCAAATGTAATGACTGCAACAGTGAAACACGAAGAACACAGTACAGTTGTGTACACTTATCATAAATGTGGATGTTCGACTGTATTCACTGTTGCAGTCCTGGTTACCCTCCCTCCAGCCCCCTGACTCATATTTACTGTACCTCTATTCTGGTTTACTATGCTTAAAGCTTTCTGGTGTTTTTGCTTTTTGTTGGAGGTGTAACTTTGTATATAATTGCTTCCCATTATGGGGGCACCTTTCATCTGGGGCAAGATAAACTGATGTAATGGTGTCCACTGCATGCTTTATACCCCTAACTACCTGACGTCATGGAAGATGAGACCGCAACCGACACAAGACCCAAGACTTTGATAATCAAGCTGACTGAGGGCTGCCTGCAAGCTGATAAGCCAAATGTAATGACTGTAACAGTGAATACACTCGAACATCTTCATTTACGGTAATTGTACACAACTGTACTTTTGGCATGTACCTCTCCAAACACCTGCACCATCTGGAAAGCCCACAGAAATACCTCACTAAAGAGAATCCATGGCCTCCAACACCTGTCCTATGTTGACATGCTCAAATCAGTGTCACTCTACTCAGTATCGTACAGATTGCTCAGAGCTGATCTGTCTCACCTACAAGGCAATCTCTGACATATCCGTAAGTCTAACTCCTCGCACTTTACCCGATCAAAAGTCCTAAATCTAATATGCGACATTAACAAAACCTACTGGAGAGACGGCTTTGTCTCCCAGAGGCTACCTTGTCTCAGGAATAGACTCCCAGTGCACGTCAAATAAAGTACGTCACTGACCCTCTTCAAGCGCAACCTTGATGAGTGGATGGGAAACCACAAATTTGTCCCAGGGGTTCCACCTGTGTCCTCATTGACAAGGGAGACCGGTTCTGACTGAAGTTTCTTTTTGGGGGATAAACTGTTGGCTAGGCTTGTAAGGGCTCCAGGGCCATTAGCGTAGTAACCTCCTGTGATCCTATCCATTTACTCTGTGTAGTGAGCCTGTCTTAATGTGGACCTTTTTGATAGTGTGTGGTGTTTCTCAAATTTTAGGTTGTTGTCAGTTGTGACTCCAGTGAGTTGTGCTGGACAGGTTCAATTTTAGTTTTGTTAGTTGAGTAGACGGTGAAGGAGGAGAGTTATCAGGAACTTTGCTATTAGTGAAGAACATAAGCTGCGATCTGAAGTAGTTTTTTTCATTTGTTCTTCAACATGTGGGTTCCGGATCCGAATCTGATCCAAGCCGGCAAATTCACTAGCATCTGCTACAAGCTCCTTCCTTTACCCATAATACACCTCCACTGCTTTCCAACCACCAGATCTCGTTTGTCGCAGCTTGCCTGAAGCATCGTGATCTCCTGAGCTCCCGAGTTAGTGAGTGGGTTATTTGTTTATTAAGCAGTCTTTTCTTAATTTTTTGAGTGTTAGCTGATTAGTGTAGGTTCCCTGTCCTCCTCCCCTCACTGGTGCGTTGTGTGTTAGGGTTTTTTTGTAGTTTTTCAGTTATTTGTGTGTGTTTCTTCCCCTCCCCCCTCAGTGTTTTCTGTGCCTTGGAGTGTGTGGTGGGTCTAAGTGGGAAATAAGTATTTTTTCTCTTTCCGTCTCTTGTTTGTGCGCTGTTTTCTTCTGCAGAGACATGGCTGACCCCAAGCCTGTCCTCAAGAGGTTTACGGAGTGTGGCCACAAATTGTGACCAGTCGATGGCCACACTCTTTGCGTTATGTGCTTGGGTGTAGCACATTTGAGTACTGGCTGTACCATTTGTGCGGGTTTTAACCCACGCGCTTTTAAGGATAGAAAGGCTAAGTTGGCTCTGAAAGGCCTTGTACCCACTACTGAGGTGACTGCCTCTTCCACTGCTTCAGTCACAGTGGCTGCTGTGGCTGCCTTTCCTTCTTCTCCCTCCCAAGCTGGGACTCAACCTCCCATTTCTAAGCTTGTGGAAGTGGAGCGCAGAAAGGGACAGAGAGAAGGAGATCATGAGCATAAACCAGAGGAAACGCAAGTGGCCTCCGGACCTTTCTTCTACTCCCGCCAAATGTCAGGCTAGGATCCGTGACTCCCTCAGCTCCAATCTCCGAGATTTTCCCCAGAGCTGGAGGAGACACGACCACCATCTATGGCCTCGATTCCTCGACCAGCCAGGTCGGAGTCCGTGGCCACGTCGAGATCCACTCGAAGCTTATCTGAAGTTGACATGGATAAAATTATGAGGAGGTTCATTCGTATTCCGATCCAGATGGGAATCTTACCAGGCCCCTCTCCCTTTGGAGGGAGGAGCTCACTTCCTTTCTTCACACCAGTTTCTCCTTCTTCGATCCAGCCACTGGGTTTGGAGTACTTGGATCAGAGGATGGCCTTAGGGAGTCGGCGCTGCCTGTACCTGTCTCTTCAACGCCGGCAGCTGCTTGGAGTGTGTCCGATCTGACCAGTTCAGATCCGAGTGGCTCTGTGCGCTGGAGCCTGGGTGTCAGATCCGAGGGAGCAGAAGTTTTTTTTATCAGCTCCGATGCTGTTGGGCCGAGTTCCCCCCTTCGGAGCTCCATCCACTTTGCGCCCAGCTCCAATTCAGATCCGGGGAGAGCGGTTTCCTTAATAGTACCCCAGGAGGCTTGTTCTCTCTCGGCATTTGACGCGATAGGAAGGGTTCTCTCCACTTGATAGAGACCCTTGACTATTTCCTCGGACTCTGCCCCAACTCCCTCTGCTCTTTCTACGAATCCCATCATTTTACCAGAGGGGACAGCCCATGCTTGAGGAGCCCCAGGCAGTTCCCCTGAGGAACAAATGGCTTGCGAGTTCCTCCCGGAGAGCCCCACTGGAGATGTGCCTTACAAGCATACGTGTAAGAGGAGGCACTTGGACTCCCCCGAGTCCCTCACAGAGGACACGGATTTGGATGATGGGGAAGGTTCCCCATGTCACTTCCCCGAGGATGTCTCCAACATGGAAATCCTACACCAGTAGTGGGGAGGTTAGTCCACCCTTAAATCATCTTCTGATGAGTCTGTGTTCCTGGAGGCTTTTGGCACGGGCCCATCTACTTCCTGGGTGTCCCCTCCCGCAGATCCCCTGGTGGACCTCGTCACCCCATGGGCGTGGAAGAGCCGGACACCGTGGAACCAATCGCATAACGTCCAGACAAGATGAGTCCACCCTCAGATCGAGCAGTGTGGAACAAAGGCTCCCCTGTAGATGCTGTGGTGGTAACAGCAGCCACTAAAAAGCAACTAGCCCAGGAGAGTTCCTCTGTTCATCCCCCCGACCGAGATTCTCGGATGATGGACCTGTTAGGGAAGCAGGTTTGTGGGTCAGCGACATTTTCCATCAGGGCGCTGAACTACCTGGCCCACGTCACAAGACTACAGTGCGACCTGGTCAAGGAACTGGCTGAGTCTCCCCCTAAGTCCATGTCGCAGGAGGACAAGAAACACGTTCTCCGTGAGGATGGCCACTTTAAAAGCAATCTCCAATACGTCCATGCGACTCCTTTCACATGCTACTGAAGGAGCGGATAGGGCTGCTGGGACTGGCCATGAGACGCAACGCCTGGCTCAGACCGTCAGTTTTCGGAACCTTTCAAGGTGTCTTTTGCCAACACCCCTTATGACGGGTCTACTGTTTTTGGGAAGACTGTCAGAGACTTTGGTCCAGAGTGAGAAAGAAGGGAAGACACTGTCTGCCATCGGAATCCACCTCTTGAACCCTCAAAGATCCTTTTCCTGGAATCAGAGAGGGCAAAAGATGATGTGGTCCCAGAAGTCACACTCAGGGCTCTTCTTCCCCCAGAAGTAGAGGGGGACAGGATAGATGCCGGCCCAGAGGCTGAGGGGGTCCGAGGAATTTTGAATCTCGGGAACTGTTCTCGGACAGGCCTGGACACCAATCCTAAGGGGTTGTCTGACTGCTCTACTCTGGAGGCAGTCGGAGGTCGATTGTCATTGCACCTGGTTGCATGGGAGTTCATAACATCAGACTGTTGGGTGCTTCAGATCATATCTAGAGGATACTATATCCCCCTTTGTGGTTCCTCTCAAATTTCCCAAACACCTCCTGGACGTACCACCCATGCAAAGTGAGGCAGCACACTTACCATAAATGTAGATGTTCGAATGTATTCACTGTTGCAGTCCTGGTTACTCTCCCTCCAGCCCCCTATTTTTCTCTGGCTACCTCTACTTTCTTTCACTATGCTTAAAAGCACTTTTGGTGTATTTGCTTTTGGTTGGAGGTATATTTTTTGTGTTTTTAATTTTATTTGCTCCCCATTTGCGGGGCACCTGACATCTGGGGCAAGAAAAACTAATTTAATGGCTTCGGCTGCATGTCAGGGGTATAAAACATGCAGCCAACGCCATTTTAATCAGTCTTTCTTGCCGCCCGGTGCCCGAAGCAGAAGCAGTTCGCAAGTGCCGGTCGGCCGACTCCTGATATTTTTGTTTTCGAGTTTCAGAACCGAAGTATTCAAACTAAAGCCAAGTACCCCGTTGGGGAAACTTTTTCTTGCTCCTTACCAATGTCAGTAAAAGTTAATAATTGCATTACTTGTGGGAAGCAAATACCTCATAAGGATTTTCATTTGTACTGTATTCCTTGCCTAGGCCCTGAACACAACGTGCCTTGCTGTCGGTTTTGTGCTAAATTTAACCAACGCACTATTAAGTGTCTGTATATTTTTGCTTCTGTATGTTTTGGTTCAAGATTTAACTACCCTGAAATGTCGGCTAGCAATCCGACTACCGGAGTTCACAAAAAACGCAAAGAAAAAGGCAGAGACAGACCGTCGAGGTCCAAAACAGACGACGAAGCTTCTCCTGAGCCAGTTGCCGGTTCGCCAGTACTCAGTGAGGTGCTTTCGCAGCCCTTGTTACCTGCTACTTTTGAGTCGCAGGCCTCTATCGAGACCCATTCGGAGTCCGGTATGCCGTGAGATTCGCAAAGTATTCAACCCGCGGATGTCTCTCCCTTGGATGGGTCCACAGCCGTTGAGCAGGCACCGGCTTCTGAGGGTGTTTTCAGGCCTCAACATTTTTATATTAAGCCAATGCCATCAACAAAAACAAGGTCAAAAACAGCAACTAAAAAAACAAACGGACCCATGAGCCACGTGCTCAGGCCCTTATGCCTAAAAAACAAATTATCAAAAATGGCTGAGGATTTAATTACCTTGATCAGGGCTTCCCACCCCCCCCCCCTTCCTGCTAAGAGACCTAGGCAAGGCACTGATTATGAATTAAAAAAATAGGTTAGTACTAGGCTAACTGCTCTTGTGAGCCATTCTAAGCCTAGATAATTATCCCTTGTGAGACTCAAACCCTGCACCTTGTGTTTGTAAGGCAAACACCTATCCACTAGGCCACCCTCCCACCCTCATTTCAATTTTCAGATCAGGTTTCCATTTCTTCTGATCAGGAATTTTCTATTCCACCTTATGAGGATTGTGATGCAGAGGAATCCATCCCATCTGCATCTCCTCCTGAGGATTACTCTTTTGGAGAGACTTTGCATACTTTAAGGGATTTCCTTCTTCCTCAACATAGGCCTTTGGCAATACCTCCTGTATTAGACATTGGAATGATGTATTCTCTGAATCGAGCATGGCTCCTGATTCCTTGCCTCCAGCTCCTAGTAAGCCAGACAGATAGATATTACAGGATTCCTGACTCCCACAAATTTCTTTTCAAAAATCCTGCTGCTGATCTTGAGACTATTTCTCAGGGTCTCAAGGGTGTTAATGTTTCTACAGCCAAAAAATCCTACCCCTTCTGATAGAGGTTCCAAAGCACTGGATATATGGGGTAAGAAGGTTTATACATCTGCAACCTTGGCAATCAGGGCTTTAAACTGCCAGTTTCATATGCTTAAATATCAACAGCATATTATGGTCTTACTGAAACGGAAAATGACGTTGATTTCTGATTGTGTGGAAAATAGAGTTACAGGATTTATTGCACGTAGCAGAACACGTTGGAAAGCATACTTTGCAATGTGGTTTTGATTCCTTGGAGACCTCTTGTAGGGCCACCATTACTGGATCTGTGATAAGAAGGCATGCCTGGCTCAAGGAACAAAATCTGCCTGATCATGTTTAAGCTAAATTGTTTAATGCCCCTTTGCAGCATGGTATTCTGTTTGGTAATAAGGCAGAAGAGGTTTTAAAGAAAATGGAAGACAAAGCTAAATCTATGCAAACGATAAAAGTTTTTTTGCAAGTGCAGCCTACCAGGTTCATTTGGCTCTGGCCTACTAAAAATTGGTCCTTTCCTGTGTCCAACAGAGCCACTCAGGGCAAACCCAGGCACTCAAAAGGCTTCAAATATCAATCACAGGGATCATACAGGTCAAAGCAATGGGGTGCCTCCACCTCCAAATCTGGAGGTAACAAAGCACAACCCTACAGTAAGCAGACTCAATGACTTTCCTCTACCATCTCCAAGCACTTATCTTTTTGCACTTCATGCTTAAAATTGGCAGTTAATAACCCAGGACAAGTGGGTATTAAACATAGTATCCCAGGGGTACAGATCTCATTTCCATACTTTGCCAGTTCCAAACGGATCAAGTCATGTCCCTCATGGATATGGGGGCTATTCACCCGGTACCAGAAAAGGAAAAAGGACAAGGATTTTATTCAAGACTTTTCCTGGTACCCAGAAAAGACAATTCATGGCTTCCAATACTGGACTTATAGATTCTGAAGATGTTCCTGGACATTCCAAAATTCAAAATGCTGACTTTACAACAGCTACTGCCTATGCTAGGCAAGAATGCTTGGTTAGTAACTCTGGACTTGAGGCATACCTGCATATCCCAATAAGGGAATCTTGCAGAAGATACTTCCGTTTCAAAGCAGGCTTTTTGCATTACCAATTCTCTGCACTGCCCTTTGGCTTATCTACTGCGCCCAGGGTCTTTACAAAGTGCCTGGCACCAGTAATTGCATTCTGCAGACAAAGAAACATTCAAATTTATCCTTATCCGGACGATTGTTTCATTCAGGCAGAGGACAAGGACACTCTTCTTCAACATCTGGCATTTGTAAAAAGGCTTCTAGCATGCCTAGGGTACACCATAAATGAAAAGAAATCACAACTGGTACCCCCTCAAATAATTACATTCCTGGGTGCAAGCTTGAATACAACTGCCCAGATGGCTTACCTCACGCCAGACAAACAACTGCAATTGACAACTTACTTCAAACAAATTGCAACAAAAACCCAGTTATCTGCAAGACAAATTCTGCAGGCTTTGGGGTTCATGGCATCCTGCATTCTACTAAGTCCATATGCGAGACCTCATATGAGGAAACTTCAGTGGTACCTAAAAAGTTTATGGAGTCAATATTGTCGCAGCCTGGAAACAATGATTCCTCTCATTCCCTGCCTACAACTGGAGTTTCTTTGGTGGGCAGAGACATGTCACCAAAACAAGGGACTGTCATTCACTCTACTCCCTGCCACCCAAACCCTAACTACAGACGCATCAAATTATGCTTGGGGGTCCCACCTGGCAGGGAGATGCATTCAGGGCAAATGGAGCCCAAACCAAATGCATCTGCATTTCAACCAGAAGGAAATGGTAGCTTTTTATAATGCTGTGACAGCCTTCCAAGACTTAGTTCATCCAGGACAACTACTGATAAAGACGGACACCACCACAGTTATGTGGTACATAAACAAGAAGGGGGGTACCCATTCCTACCCCCTTTGCATACTAGCCATGGCCTTGTGGAACACTGCCTTGACTTACCAAATACCTTTTCAAGCTCAGTTCCTGCCAGGAAAGCAAAATACTCTGGCAAACGACCTAAGCAGAAATCTTATGGACCCGCACAAATGGAAACTGGATCCACAAATCTTCAACATGTTAACACAGAAATGGGGAAGCACAGACATGGACCCATTTGCCTCTCCCCAAAACTATCAGTTGGACAAATTCTGCATGAGAACTCATCTCAAAAAAGAATGGAAAGTGGATGCTCTATCCTTCTGCTGGAAAAACCTATCAGTCTATGCCTTTCCTCCTCTGCCTCTACTCTCCAAGGTCTTACTAAAAGTCAGACAGGAAAAACCAAAAATGATTTTAATTGCTCCGGACTGGCCTTGTCAACACTGGTATCCACTCCTAAGGAATATGTCACACCTTCCTCTGTGGTGCTTGCCACAGACATCTCACCTACTGTCTCAGCAGAACTATCAAATTCTGCACACTCAGCTCCAAACTCTGAATCTTGCAGCATGGCTAATCAACTAATTATTCAAACCACATCTCTCCGTAAACCTGTGATGTGGAACCAAGCACAGGGGAATAGACACAACAAAGCCCAATATTCCTCAGATTTTACAATACTTAACTGAGATGCATGACAAGGGCCTGTCTTTTTCTTAAATAAAAATCCATGCCGCTGCCATCTCGGCTGATTATAACACAGAGCCTCCTCTTTTTTCTCATCCACTGCTAAAACAGTATCTCAGAGTGGCCAGAAATTTAAGGCCTCCCAGAAGAGCGCCAACTCCCGCATGGGACCTCAGTTTTGTGCTGGAAAAACTCACCCTACCTCCTTTTGAACCAGCAGGTACTGCGGATATAAAATTTCTTTCCTGGAAGACAGATTTTCTTTTGGCAATCACTTCAGCTAGATGGGTTTCAGAGCTACAGGCTCTCATGGCAGTGGAGCCTTTCATTATATTTTACCCGGACAGGGTGGCCCTCGGGACCAATCCTTCCTTTATGCCTAAGGTGGTATCCAGTGTGGCCCTTAACCCAAACCATTCACATGCCAACTTTTTTCCCAAATCCGCAGAACAAGGGGGAGCGGATTCTGCATTCATTGGATGTACACAGACAACTAAGATTCTACTTAAACATGACAAAATCTGTAAGAAAGTCTGAGCAACTATTGGTAGCATTTGCTGCAGGATCAGAGGGGAAGGCTATATAAAAGCAGACTATTTCTAAATGGATAAGCCAGTGCATTCGTTTCTGTTATTTGCACCATGTTAAGCCTTAGGCCATGGAGATCAGGTCCCATTCCACCAGGGCTGCCTCTACTTCAGCAGCTTTTCTCAGAGGGGTCCCAGCCAAAGGCATTTTAGAAGCTGCTACTTGGAGCTCTGTTCATGTGTTCACAAAGCATTACCATTTACCTCTCTTCTCTAAATCCAGGGCAGGCTTTGCCACAGCAGTCTTGCAGGGCCTTATAGCTGCTCCTAATGCTATTTAGCTCCATCAATCCCATCCATAGCTTTGGGATTCTACCCAAATGTAATGACTGCAACAGTGAAACACGAAGAACATATTACAGTTGTGTACACTTACCATACATGTAGATGTTCGAGTGTATTCACTGTTGCAGTCCGGGTTACCCAACTGCCATCCCCCATGCTATACCTTTTCTTTCCTTCACTATACTGAAAAGCCTTTGTGGTGTATTTGCTTTTAGTTGAAGGTAAATTTTATGTTTCTAAGGTGCATTTATATATTTACTGTTTGTTTATATATTTTAGCTCCCCATTTGAGGGGCACCTGACATCTGGGGCAAGAAAAACTGATTAAAATGGCGTCGGCTGCATGTTTTATCCCCCTGACGACCTGACGTCATGGAGGAGGAGACCGCAACCGACGCAGGACCCAAGACTTTGTTATTCAGGCCGACTGAGGGCAACCTGCCAGCAGATTACCCCAAATGTAATGATTGCAACAGTGAATACACTCGAACATCTACATTTATGGTAAGTGTACACAACTGTACTTTATGTACTCACCATCACGTTCCATCTGAGTAGTTCTACTTCATTTGTCTTCAGCCGTCCCTCCCTCCTCCCCCCTGGCCTTCTCATGTGAACAGCCTGTTGGCTGCAGTTTTTAGGTCATAAGATATTCTTTCAGGTCGGGTTGTCAGTATAAGTGGCAGCAAACTCCATCTGGGGGTTGGAAGGTAGTGTAGGTGTGTTATGGGTAAGGGGAGGAGCTTAGAGCTCGGAGCAGATGCTAGTGAATTTGCCGGCTCTGGTCTGATTTGGATCCAGAACCCACAGGTTGAAGACAAATGAAGATCTACTCAGATGGAACGTTGTGGTGAGTACATAACTTTTTTTTATTTGTGTTGAGTGTCTGAGAGGTATTTTTGAATGTCTTGGAAAGATTGTTGATTTGTTTGTAGGAGTTCTGGTAGGGAGCTGACCATATGAAGGAGTTTATCGTCTCTGTATTAAATGATGGCTGCATGCTGGGTGGTTGTGCTGAGCCTGTTGGTGCATATGGTGAAGAGCAGTAGACTGAGAAGTTAGCCTTGGGGTACTCCTATTGAGACCCGGGAATAGGGTGGAGAGTTCATTTTAACACTTAACTGCCTCTTGGAGGTCAGATATGTTGCTGATAAACCAGAAAATGTCTGGCTGGGTTAGGTTTAAGGAAGCTAGCTCATTTAATATCTTTTGGTGGGATACTATATCACAGACCTTAGATATATTAAGAAAGATAGACAAGACGAGCTGGTTGTCATTTCTAAGCTGGCTGGCTGAGTTTGTAAAACTAACAAAGGCTGTGGTTATACTGTGTTTAGGTCTGAAGCCATGTTGAGATGCAGATAGGAGATTATTGCTTAGTAGGTAGTTGATAGTAGATGTCTGTGTATGCAGTTTTCAAGAATCTTGGCTGTGGGAGGGAGAAGGACAATTGGACTGTAGTTTCAGAACTCAGTGCAGGAGCTGCCTTTGTGAAGAGGGATGATATATGAAACTTTCCAGAGTTTGGGGATATACTGCTCCGCAAATGGAGCGTTTTATTAGGAGAGAAATGAGGTAGGAAATGGCATCCGCTGCTAGCTTTAGAAATTTATTGGGGAGTTGGTCAGTACCTAGGGAGGAGGGATTACATTTGGAAAGATGTTTTCTGATGGTATTGGTTTGATTTGAAAAGTAATTGAGGGTTTTGTCTAATTAAGAATGGATAGGGGGGGTATTGCTGTTTCTTTTTTTTTTTTTTTTTTTTACTAAGGAGAGTATAGAGTTGATAGCCTTGCCTCACAATTTAATCCACACTATCTGTGGAATGTGTTGTGGTTGCAACTGAGAATCCTGATTTGTCCAGGTGTTAGTAGTTGTTTGATGGCTCCACAAAATTTCTGGGGATTGTTTTGGTGTTTTTGTTGCATTGTTGTGTAGTATAGCTTTTTTTGTGCCTGATTTGTTTTGTGGCAAGGTTGTGTAGTTGATAGGCAAGAAAGGAGTCTTGATTTTTGGTCTTGTGGTATAGGGACCTGGAGCTGCTTTCTGTCGTTGGTAAGCCATGGTGTGTGCTTGGGGTTGTAATGGGCCTTTCTAAAGGAAGCTAGGTTGTTTAGGATATTGAGGAATTTGTCATTGAAATATTGGACAGCTGAGTTAAGGTGCATATATTTTAAAGGGGACCAGTCACATTGTTGTAGAAGGGATTTGAAGATTTCAGGAGAGAAATGCCTTTTGTTGCACAGAATTTTGTAAATGATATTTTAGTAGGGCAAATGTGGCGCCTAAGAAGGTAAGTGGGTAGGTAATCACTTAAACTGTCAGGAAGACAGCTAGATTGGTGACAGAGAGAAGGTTTGTAAGTGTCCAGTGTGGGCTTGATTCTTTTTCGCTATGTTATTCAAATCTCGTAGGGGATTGTATAATTTGACATAAACCATGTAGTTTAATAAAATAGGAGGGATTTTCCAAGGAGCAGGTCTACCAGTCCATGTTAAAATCCCCCATTATTATTTCTTGACCAACAAAGAAGGTCTTCAATAATGTCTGAGTTGTTACCTGTGGGTATATAAATAGCTATTATAATGATGTCTTTGTTGGAGTATAGTTGAAGGTGAGTGATTAGAATTTCAGAATTCAATAGGTCTGGGGTGTTGATTTGAAGTCTTTTTAGTTTGATGGCAGGGGATACAGCAGCAGTTCACAGACTATAAGACCAAAGCACCCAGCTTGGAATTCCAAAATGAACTGAACTCCTTCTTTGGCAGATTTGAGGAGAACACCACCACTGTGCCTTCTAAAACAAGCACTGACAGAGGGGATAGTGCTCACCTTAAACTCCGAGGAGGTGAGACTTCAGCTTAAGAAAGTGAATCCTTGGAAGTCTGCTGGACCAGATAACATACCTGGCAAGGTGTTGAAGGGGTTTGCTGATGAGTTATGTCTGGTACTGATCGATATCTTCAGCTCATCCCTTGCTGTGGAGAAAGTAAGTTTGCTTTTCAAGGAAACAAGTATTGTCCCGCTTCCGAAGAAACCCAACCCTACCCACCTCATTGACTTCAGATTGGTCACTTTAACCTCAAATGTTTTGAAGTGGTTTGAGAGGATTGTGAAGAAATATCTATCTGCAGGTCTGCCTAAGTCCTTCGATCTGCTCCAGTTTGCATACCAGGCAAATATATTGACTGTGGATTCGATCCCACTTCACCTTGCTCTAAAACACCTGGAAGGGAGGAACAGCTACGCAAGGCTGCTGTACATAGACAAGTTCTATGTTCAGCACTGTCATACCAATGCAACTGGTGGATAAGCTCGTGAAGCTCTGTGTAAACAAGCACCCATATAACTGAGCTCTTGTCTTACTGATTGGTAGACCCCAATTGACATGCGCTGGAAGCAACACCTCTCAACGTATAGTCCTGAATGCTGGTATTTCCCAAGGTTGTTTGCTCAGGCCCTTGCTCTTCAACATCCTCACCCATGACTGTACTGCAAAACATAACTCAAACCATATTATAAAACCACCATATAAGTTATAGTAGTATTATAAAATTTGCTGATACTGCAGTCGTGGGTCTCAGTGGTGGAGCTGAACATAACTACAGGGATGAGGTGAACACTTTGATTGCCTGGTGTGACGGGAATGATTTGGACCTGAATATTAATAAAACCAAAGAAATGATTATGGATTTCAGGAGAATGGGAGCAGTTCACCAACCACTCACTAACAAAGGTGATGTAGTAGAGAAAGTCAAAACCACCAAGTTCCTGGGCCTTCACATCTAAGATGACCTGTCTTGGACTGTTAATACCAACCATGTAGTCAAGAAAGCTCAACACAGGCTTCATTTTCTGAAAAAGCTCAGAAAGGTCAGTCTCCCACTGTCTGCTCTTACCACCTTTTACATAGGAGCTATCGAGAGCATCCTCACTAGCAACTTCGTAGCATGGCTCGGCAACTGCACAGTTGCTGAGAAGAAGAAATTACAGAGGCTGAGAAAATCTTGGACATAAACCTCCCTTCTGTTCAGGAGCTTTTCTTTACAAGAGCAACAAAGAGAACATACAAAACACTAGCTGATTCGACCCATCTGGCCCACAACTGGTTCTCAGTTCGTATCTGGAAGGTAGGTACCATAGCTTCCACTGTAGGACTACCAGATTCAGGAACAGTTTGTATTCTACAGCTGAGACTTAATTCGGACACCAACCATAATACCTGATGCATTGAAACATATTTTTTTAATCCTGCTGCTCAGAGCAATTACCGCTAGTATTACTATTATGCAATATGACGACTATACTGAGTCATGTGTAAGGCTAACTAGTGAATAGCAGCTTTTTAGTTCCCGTATTGCACTTGTCTCTATCTTAACAGTGAAAGGGTTTGGTGGTGGGTATTTATTATTTTTCATTGGATAAATAAGTATTGTGTGTTTGTAATGTGAACTTCTTACTTGTCATACATGTAGGGTTACCATATTTGGTTGTATGTAAAAGAGGATGAAAACGTATATGTGCTGGTACCAGCACATATTTCATCCTGTTAGGGCTGAAGAGCAAAAAAAAAAAAAATTTTTTGTCTTTAATGCATTTCAGAATTAAAGACAAGTAGTCCGTGTTTGGGGATTTTTGATTGGCCTGTATGCCAGTATACGAGCCAATCAAAACCTCACACAGCAGACCCTCTTCTGTTCAGTGCGGAACATCAAGCAGTTCCGCATTGAACAAAGCTCCGCTTTTTGATTGGCTCGTATACTGGTATACGAGCCAATCAAAACCTTGCACAGCAGACCCTTTTCTGTTCAGTGCGGAACATCAAGCAGTTCTGCATTGAACAGAGCTCCACTTTTTGATTGGCTCGTATACCGGTATACGAGCCAATCAAAACCTCGCACGGCAGACCCTCTTCTGTTCAATGCGGAACATCAAGCAGTTTTGCATTGAACAAAGCTCCGCTTTTTCATTGGCTCGTATACAGGTGTACGAGCCAATCAAAACCTCGCACAGCAGACCCCCTTCTGTTCAGTGCGGAACATCAAGCAGTTCTGCATTGAACAGAGCTCCGCTTTTTGATTGGCCCGTATACCTGTATACGGGCCAATCAAAAATGCGCATCTTCTGTTCAAGCATTGAACAGAGCTCCGCTTTTTGATTGGCTCGTATACCGGTATACGAGCCAATCAAAATCGCTCACAGTGGACCCTCTTCTGCTCAGTGCGGAACATCAAGCAGTTTCACATTGAACGAGCTCCGTTTTTTGATTGACTCGTATACCCGGTATATGAGCCAATCAAAAAAAAAACAAAGCGGAGGAAAGACTCCGAAATAGGGATGTATGGTTTTTGAAAATTCTGTGATTTGTCCGGGTTTTAAAACCCGGACAAATTGCAGAATTTTCAAAAAACGCCTGGACAGGAGCTCAAAAAAGAGGACCTGTCCAGGAAACCCGAACGTATGGTAACCTTACATACATGTTATTTTCTTATGTTATTCTCTGATACTACTGTATCTGTTTGCACTGCATTTCTCTCATTGGCTGACATTTGTAATTTTTTTAGACAGCATTTATGTGGTCATAAATAGCAAAGTTTCATTTAGTCTTTGAATTATATAGTGTTATGGTATGAAACAATATATGTGTTGTGTAATGATTGTAAATGTGAACTTGTTAAAATGGTTCGATTACATTTTGTAAAAGTTTGCATATGTAACAAGTAATAGTTCAATAAAGGTGCTTAAAACAAAAAAAAAAGTCTTGTACATCTGTCTTCCCTTTCTGTATATTTAGAGAATCAGTGGTTGATAAGACTTAAGGGACCATAGAGTCTAAATCCACACACCCAGTGTTTAGCCACCCTCAAAAAAGTAGTCAAAAACAGTGACTGGAGAATTCTGCTGTCCAGCCTCTGCCTGACATCTCTGGTCAGATGAAGAGCCCAGGGAATGTCTGGTTACACTGTCCTGAAGCCCTGATGGAGGTTAGCACAATTTGTGCCATTCACATGTCCACTGAAGCTGAGTCATTGGCCATTGTGGTCACTAACAGGGAACCGCAGCTGGTAATTTCAGAAGGGCCTAGAGAGATTCCACAGATATTTCTAAGGAAAGAAATACTTGATTCCCTTTAGAAGTAAGGCAGGGTTTAGAACCTAAGCTTGTTAGGGCTGAGATTCCTGATCTGGTGCTATCCATGTCATTATTGATCAGTGATGGGTGTAGGATCTGACCTCGGATTTGAGCCAGCACTAAAAAAACAGCTGCTGAGCTCAAGCTCCTCCCCTTCCCAAGATCCCTTGCTACCCATAACCCTCCGATCTCGTTTGCCACGATTTGAAATAAGACGTGCTTCCTGAATCTCCAGTTTCACCTTTTTCATATAAGTGCCTTTATTTCTCTCTTATTTGGGCTCTCCTTTGTCCTATTTGTCACTTACCTCCTTGTATATCTAACTAGTTTCCTCCCTTCCTGGTAGCCTGTTTTTGGGGAGTTTATACTAGGTCCTTCCAGAGTTTCTGCCCTTATCCACCTGGGTCTATGTTCCTTTCATCTTTTTCCTTCTTTACCTTGTTCCCCACCCTCCTTGGTGTGTGTGTGTGTGTGTGTGTGTGTGTGTGTGGTGTGCGAGTATGTCTGAGAAACCCACAGGTTTCAAAAGGTGCTCCTTGTGTGATTGGAAGATGCCCCAATCTGAAGTAGTTAACTTCATTTTATCTGCAACCTGTGAGTGTCCGGATCCATATCGGATCTGAGCTGGCAACTTTAAAAGCATTTGCTCTGAGCTCCAAGTTCCTCCCCCTTACCCATTAACACACCACCATCTCCTCCCTTCCCTTAGATCTCATTTTCCACTTTGTGCATCAGCATTATGATGTCCATAGCTCTGAGCTTAGGGTTTTATGGGGTTTTTTGTGTGTGAGAAGTTTCTCAGTTGGTTCCCTTTTCCTCCCCCTAATTCTTGTTCATCAGTTGTTGCCAAAAAAAAAAAAGTTTGTAGTTTTGTGAGAGAGTTTTTGTGTAGGCCCTGCCCTTCCCTTGGCATGTGCATGGTCAGGTAGTGTATTGGGGGCTTCCAGGTGTGGCTGCTATTGTTTGTAAAATGTCTGAACAGCCAAAACCTACCTTTAAAAAATGCACAGTGTGTGGCCATAAGCTTTCACCAGCGGATGTTCACACACTGTGTGTTGTATGTCTGGGTGTAAGTCATATTTCCGCCCAGTGTAGTGTTTGTGCAGGGTTTAACCCTAGGGCCCTGAAAGACAGAAAAGCCAAACTGGTAGCAAAAGGCCTGCTTCCAGCTTCTTTGGATACTTCAGCCTCGGCTTCTTCAACTCCCGGCCAACCCTCCCCCGGACTCACCCTCTCGCTAGACCTGCTGAAGGGGATGTGAAAGGGAGAGACAAAACATAAGGATGCAAAGAGAGGGAGAGACAGAGAGGAGAAAGGGGATAGGCCCCATAAATATCCAGATCGGGAGCCCTTCCCTAGTCCGCCTTCCAAGGTCTCCAGACAAGTATCTCTTCAGCGCCACTCCCCCAGATATTCGACAGAGCCTATGGAGCCGAGACCTTCCTCCAGATCCTCTCAGCGACCAGCCAGATCCGAGTCAGTCGCTTCCTCGTGCTCGACTCAGAGTCTGTCTGAAATGGATATGGACAGAATGATGAGATTCATTTGGACCCAAATCCAGATGGGAGTCTTGCCAGGCCCCTCCCTCTCTTGAGGGTGGACCTCCATGCCATCCTTTCATCCGATTTCTCCTTCCCCGATCCGGCCTGTTGTTTCAGGGTATATTGAGCCGAGGATCTTCGGAGCTGGAGATTCGGCGTTGATGGTTCCTCCAACCTCGACTCCAGCAATTACCTTGAGTTCCTGAAATCTGACCAGCTCGGGATCAGAGCAGCTCTCGGGGCCGAGGATGGGGAGTCGGACCCAAGGGGATGGATGGGTCTTCGGCTCCGACCTTGTCTGATCCGAGCAGTTCCTTCAGTGCTCAGACTACCCTAGCCTCGGCCCCGATCCTCACCGCCAACCCAGGGAGAGATTTCCTCCTTGTTGGGTTTTCGATAGGTGCGCTGTATCAGCGTTTGATGTAGTGGAGAGGGTTCTCTCCCAAGGATCAAGACCCCAGCCTATTTTCTTGGATTCTGCCCAGACTCCCTCAGATTCGGTTACGACTCCCTTCAGCTTGTCTCAGGGACAGCCCATGGTAGAAGAGCCCCAGGGGGTTCCCCAGGGGAACCCCCTGTGGCTCACGAGCCCTCTTCAGAGAGTCTCACTGAAGCGGGTCACCATAAGCACACGTGCAAAAGGAGGCACCTGGACTCCCCTGAGACCCTTATGGAAGACACTGATTTAGATGGAGAAGGTTCCCCCAGGTCACCTCCAGAGGATGCCTCCTTCGAAGACCTCATGGAGACCCTCTGCCAGAGGAGAGGTTGGTCTGCCCCAAAACCTTCTACAGATGAGTTAGTGTTCCTGGAGGCTTTTGGCATGGGCTCATCTACGCCCTGGGTGTCCCTGCTGGCAGATCCTTTAGTGGATCTTATCACCACTCGGCATGGAAAGAGCCTGACACCATAGAGCCGATACCCAAGCGCCCGAACAAAATTCTGTCTCCACCCTCTGACAGACAGACATGGTATAAGGGATCCCCTGTGGACACTATGGTGGTTGCAGCAGCCCCCAAGAGGGAACTGGCTCAAGAGAGTTCCTCCGTCAACCCTCTGGATAAGGAGTCCAGGATGGTGGATCTATTTGGGAAGTGAGTGTACTCTTCAGCAATGTTTTCCATCCGAGCGCTGAACTACTTGGCACACGTTATACGACTGCAGCGAGACCTAGTCACGGAGTTAGCTGAGTCGCCCCCAGAGTCTCTGTCACAGGAGGACAAGTGTCTGTTCTCCGCGAAGGTGTCTACTTTGAAATCAGTATCAAACATGTCCATGTGCCTCCTTTTTTATGCTACGGAAGGAGCAGCTAGGCCGGCTGGGACTGGCGTAGCTATGAGGCAACACGCTTGGCTCAGAGTGTGTCAGTTTGCAGACCCCTTCAAGGCATCTTTTACGAATGCTCCCTTCGATGGTTCTTCTCTCTTTGGGAAGACCATACGTGACACCCTTGTCCAGAGTGAAAATACGGGAAGACTTTGTCTGCCGTCAGAATCCGCTTCTTTAGCCCTCAAAGATCCTTTTCCAGGAATCAGAGAGGGCAAAAGATGATGTGGTTCCGAAAATCGTAGTTTTCCCGGGACACTCAGGGCAACTCGTCCTCTAGGGGCAGAGGGGACATGACAGATGCCATCCCAGAGGAAGAGGGGGGTCCGGGGAGTTTTGGGTCTAGGGAGCCCTTCTCGGACAAGCCTGCGCAGCAGCCCTGAGAGGTTGCCCGACTGTCCTACTTTGGAGGCAGTCGGGGGAAGATTGTCATGGCACCCAACAGCTTAGGAGTCCATAACTGCAGATCATTGGGTGCTTCAAATAATATCCAGAGGTTACACCATCCCATTTGTTACCCCTCCTATCCAATCAAATCGCCTCCCAGATGTTCCACCCGCTGAAAGGGAGATGGCAGCGCTGGAAGTTTCCAAGCTGCTTCAAAAACGAGCCATCAAACCGGTTCCCCCCTGATCAAAAGCCTCCAGTCCAGGTCAGGCCTTTACTCCAGGTTCTTTTTAGTGCCAAAAAAGATGAGGGACCTCAGACTCATATTGGACCCGTTGACCTTAAACCTGGCTGTCGCCAAACAGAAATTCCGGATGGTCACTCTACAGTCCATTCTACCTTATCTTCGAGAATGCGACTGGATGTGCTCGGTAGACCTCCAGGACGCTTACTATCATATCAAGATTCACAGAAGCTCCAGGAGATTCCTTAGCTTCCAGCTTGGGAGCCATTCATTTCCAGTTCCGAGCCCTACCGTTCAGTCTCACCACAACCCCCAGGGTGCATTTACCAGGGTAATGTCAGTTGTAGCGACTCACCTGAGGCTTCACGGGATTCAGGTATTCTCTTACCTAGACGATTGGCTCCTTGCTGCTTCCACCAAGCGTCTTCTTTGCCAAGCCAGAGACTTCTTCCTCCACCTTGCAGACCTGTTAGTCAGTGCTCCCAAGTCTCTCTTGAATCCAGCACAGATCTTGGAATTTATCAGGGCATGGCTGGACACCCTTCAACTGAAAGTCTTCCTAACTCCAGACAAGGTCCAGAGTCTAAGGGCTCATGTATCCGTAATTCTTGGCCCCAGGTTACTAAAGGTGGCGGACGTTCTCAGAGCCCTGGGCTCTATGGCTGCAGCAATTTCTATCCTCCCCTGTGTGCCTCTTCACATGCGTGTTCTACAATGGACTCTAGCTGTACAGTAGTCTTGGCTGGATCTCCCCATGGAATACCCAATTCACATCAGCAGAGCCTGCAGGGTGTCACTTTTCTGGTGGGTCCAGTCTCCAGAGATTGTAGCGGGACACCCATTTATTCCACCCACAGCCCAAGCCACAGTGACCACGGATGCCTCCCAGCTCGGGTGGGAGGGCATTATCTGGGGAGGACGGTCCAAGGCACGTGGTCCCAGATCGAGGACAGATTGCACATCAGTGTTCTGGAAATGAGAGCAGTGTTTTTGGCATTGCAGGCTTTCCACACTGTTCTTCCTCTGGGTACTATTGCAATTCAGTCACACAACATGTCAGTTGTCTGGTACATCAACAAACGAGGAACCAGATCTTACCCTCTGTGTCGCGAGGCCATGAGAGTTTGGGAGTAGGCGATCTCCACCAGTCTGATGTCCTTCAAGGATGCATCTGCAGTCCTAACATATGGGTTGTCCTGCCTCAGGCAGCCCTTCGGTCGGCCGGATTCCAAAGTCTGGGTCTGGCCTCGGCTGATGTCGCACTTCACCCGACGTCATAGCTGCTGTGTATTGGGTTATAAAGGCATCAGCCGACGCCATTTTCCTCAGTCTTTCTTGCCGCGTGGTGCCCGAAGCAGAAGTTGTTCGCAAGTGCCGGTCGGTCAGATCCAGAGATTTCTACTACCAAAGACTTCTAAAAAGCTAAGTACCCCGTTGGGGACTCTTTCTTGCCTCAGCCGATGTCAGACAAAGTAAATAATTGTTTAACTTGTGGGAAACAAATACCTCATAAGGATTTCCACTCTTACTGCCTTCCTTGTTTAGGCCCAGACCACGATGTATCAGCTTGTCTAGCCTGTGCTTCCTTCAACCGACGGACGCTTAGACGTCGGTCGGAGTTTGCTGAGGAGTTTTTTGGCCCTGCTTTTGCATACAAAATGCCATCGGAGACTCCGACTACACAATTAGCGAAAAAGCGTAAGGAAAAGGACCGACACTCGCGGTCCGCGGTTTCGGCTGAAACCACGGTTAGGCCAATCGCGAGTGTCTCGGTTTCGGCTGAAACCGAGTCCTCGGTTCCTCCTTCGGCCGAAAGCATGCCTCCGATAGCCGAGGCCTCACAGAGCATGCCTGAATCTGCTTCTGAAATTACCCCTACTGAAGCAGGCAGCCAGGATTTATCAGATACTATTCCTTTAGACATAACTACCCCTGCACGTGGAGCTGCTAGACCCCCTGCCTCTATGTCTATCAAGGCTTTTTCCAGGGCTAAAGCAGCTAAATCTTCTAAGGCCTTACCTGCTAAAACCCCCTCACACAGGCCTACCTCTAGTTCCCAAATGCTCAGCCTGGCTGAGGATCTCATTTCTTTGATCAGGGGATCCCAACCTCACCCAGACAGGGCCTCTCAACCCCCTCCAGATAAGAGGCCTAGAACTGAACCCCCGGAACCTGTTTCTTCAGACTACTCCTCGGACAATTCCGATATTTCAGACCGTCAGGAAGGTCCATATTCTCCCTATGAGGATTCTGATGCAGAAGACTCCATTCCTTCTGCTTCTCCTCCTGAAGAATTTTCTTTTGGGGAAACCTTGCATGCTATGAGGGAACATTTTCAATGGCAGGGCCAGGATTTTTCAGATTCAAGGAAAAGGCTAAGGACTTTTTTACATTTACAACAGCATAGGCCTTTAGCCATTCCTCCAGTACTAACAGTTGTAGATGATGCATATAATGACGCCTGTACTGCCCCTGATTCTCTCACTCCGGCCCCTGCCAAGCCTGACAGATACTACAGGTCCCGGACACACACTACCATTTGTATAAGGCTCCTGTTGCAGATCCTGAAACCATTTCACAGGGCCCCAAAGCTGTGGCAGCTGCCTCTGCCAAAAACCCTCTCCCTTCTGAAAGGGAATCTAGAGCATTAGAGAGATGGGGTAAAAAGGTTTATACTTCTGCTACTCTTTCGGCCAGTGCCTTAAACTGTCAATTTCACATGATTCAGTACCAGGAATTTTTGTTAGACCAGCTAAATAAAAAACTGTCCTCTCCTGAACCTATAGACCTTAAGTCCCTTCAGGATTTGGTACATAACTCTCAACAGGTCAGTAACCATTTCTTAAAATGTGGCTATGATGCACTGGAGGCTTCCTTTAGATCAGCTATGACTGGTACAGTGATTAGAAGGCATGCATGGTTGAAAGAACAATCCTTACCGGACCATGTTAAGTCAAAGCTTCTAGATGCTCCTATGGAGAAACAAAGTTTGTTTGGCTCCCCTGCACAGCAGGTACTAAAGAAGGTGGAAGAAAAAGCAAAATCTGTCCAAACAGTCAAAGATTTCTTACAGGTCCAACCTCCGAGGTTTAGCAGAAATTGGCCTTCGAAGAATTGGTCCTTTCCAGACACCTCCAGAGCCCAAAGAGGCAGAAATAGACGCCCAAGAGGCGGAGGTAATTCCAGGGGTGCCTACAGAGGACGTCAGTGGCAGCCTAACAGCCAGAGAAGTACTGCCACAGATTCAGCTACAACCACTTCCACAGGACAGACACAATGACTTGGGTCTGATTCCACCTACCAGGGAACAACTAGAAGCACCCTTGGGTGGAAAACTAGCCTTATTTTCCGTAAACTGGCATTACATTACAGGAGACAAATGGACTTTACAAACAATAGACAAAGGCTACAGGTTTCACTTCCACACTCTACCAAAAAAGAGAGGAATGCCAAACCTACCACCAAGCCAAAAAACAAACGCTCTAAGACAAATCAACAACCTACTAAGGATGAGAGCTATAGAAAAGGTACCGCCTATGGAACAAGGACAAGGATTTTATTCCAGACTTTTCCTTGTACCAAGAAAAGAAAATCAATGGATGCCTATTCTCGGCCTGTCCGCTCTGAACACATACCTCATTGTTCCAAAATTCAAGATGCTGACCCTACAGCAACTTCTTCCCATACTGGGCAAGGAGTCTTGGCTGGTGACTCTAGATCTCAAGGAGGCATACCTGCACGTTCCTATACGACCAGATTGCAGAAGACACCTCAGATTTCTTGCAGGATCAGAGCATTATCAATTCTCAGCATTGCCCTTTGGCTTATCTACTGCGCCCAGAGTAGTCACGAAATGCCTGGCATCAGTAATTGCTCATTGCAGGCTTCAGGGAATTCAAATTTACCCATACCTGGACGACTGCCTAATACAAGCGGACAACAAGACAAAGTTAACAAAAGATTTAGAAAAGGTTATACAACTGCTGCAAGCCTTGGGATACACAGTCAACATGCAAAAGTCAAGACTGGAACCATCCCAAAGGATAACATTCTTGGGTGCAGAACTGGACACATCAACTCAGATGGCCTTTCTCACAGAAGAAAAACAAAAGCAACTATCACTCTATTTCATGACATTAACAACACAGACTCAGCTTACTGCAAGGAAAGTCCTGCAAGCCCTGGGTTACATGGCATCCTGCATAATATTGATTCCGCATGCCAGACTGCATATGAGAAAGTTGCAATGGTACCTAAGGAATGTATGGTCTCAACACAAGCACAGTCTAGAAGCCCAGATTCCAATAATTCCATGCCTGAAGCTGAGGTTTGTGGAAGGGCAATCCTCGGTTCAGCTGACAGGCGTGTGGTGGGCTCACGCCTGTCAGCTGAACCGAGGATTGCCCTTCCACAAACCTCAGCCAAGCCAGACCATCACCACGGATGCCTCAGACCTAGGTTGGGGGGCTCACATGGTGGACAAGTGTATACAAGGCCTATGGACACAAGACCAGCTGAATCTACACACAAATCAAAAGGAGATGCTGGCCGTGAAACATGCAATCCAGGCATTTAGACCATTCCTTCAACAAGGTCACCTGCTGATAAGGACGGACAACACCACAGTCATGTGGTACATCAACAAACAGGTAGGTACACACTCATATCCTCTATGCCGGATGGCAATGGATCTGTGGAATGTGGCCCTGAACTTCAATATTCAACTCCAGGCCAGATTTGTACCAGGAAAGGAAAATTCACTAGCAGACACCTTAAGCAGAACTACCACGGATGCTCACGAATGGATGCTACATCCAGATATCTTCAAAACCATAACAAAGAAATGGGGACTACCAGAGATAGACCTGTTCGCCTCCCCACACAATCACCAATTGAAGAAATTCTGCACAAGAGCATACCACCCACTAGCTTGGAGGGTGGACTCCCTTTCCTTCAGCTGGAAAAACCTTGATAGCATATGCATTCCCACCTCTTCCTTTGATGTACAAAGTCCTACTGAAGATCAAAGAGGATCAGCCAAGGATAATCCTGATAGCTCCAGACTGGCCGAGGCAACATTGGTACCTGCTACTGAGGAGCATGTCTCGGACACATGCATGGCCTCTACCTTTATGTCCTTTACTTCTAACACAGGACAACTACAAGATCATGCATCCAAACTTGAAAACACTACAACTAGCTGCTTGGAATATTGCATAAAACAAAATAACCCAGATTTATCTCAGAGGGTTAAGGACATTATCCTGGAGGCTCGCAGACCCTCCACAAGGAGGACTTACTCAGCCAAATGGAAAAGATACCTCATTTGGAGTGCAGCAAATGGGGAGAATGTATCATTGGCAAACATAGCAAACATCCTGGAATACTTAGCAGAACTGTTCCACAATGGCCTGTCCTACTCCTCCATTAAGATTCGTGCATCAGCAATTTCAGCAGAATACAACATGGATCCTCCAGTCTTCTCTCATCCTCTACTTAGGCAGTTCCTGAGCGGAATCAAAAATGTAAAGCCTCCAAGGAAACCACCTTTGCCTACATGGGATCTCAACTTTGTGCTGGAAAAGTTAACACTTCCCCCTTTTGAACCAGCAGCAACAGCAGATTTTCAGTTCTTGTCTTGGAAAACTGCTTTCCTGCTAGCAATCACTTCAGCAAGAAGGGTATCTGAATTACAGGCATTAATGGCAGTACAGCCCTTCCTTATCTTCCATCAGGATAGAGTGTCTGAGAACTAACCCTACCTTTATGCCAAAAGTGGTCTCCAGAGTATCATTGAACCCAAGCGATTCATTTACCTACATTCTTCCCCAACCCACAGAACAGGGGGGAAAGACTACTACATACCTTGGATGTACACAGACAGTTACGCTACTACCTGGACAGAACTAAGACCAACAGGAAAACTGACCAGCTTCTGGTAGCATATGCAACAGGAATGCAAGGAAAAGCAATTTCAAAACAGACAATCTCAAAATGGATAGGAAATCGCATTAGATTTTGCTACTCTTTTCATGGAAAGACAACTCCAGAAAATATCAGGCCTCACTCCACATGAGCTACAGCCACCACTACAGCTTTCCTACGAGGGGTGGCTACCAAAGACATTTTAGAAGCTGCTAATTGGAGCTCCGTGCATACATTTGCCAAGCATTATAATCTTCCCTTATACTCCAGATCCCGAGCAGGTTTTGCAACTGCTGTTTTGCAAGGGATCTTAACTACACCATCTTTAGCTTAGTGCCTCCTCCCCCAGTTTGGCTATCATATTCTACCCATATGTTAGGACTGCAGATGCATCCTTGAAGGACATAGTACAGTTTTGTACCTACCATAAATGTAGATGTCCGATAGGCATGCATCTGCTGTCAGGATTACCCACCCTCCTTCCCCTCTGTGGTATTCCTAGGGTATTTACCCCTCCTTTAGCTAGCTGGGGGAATCTATTATGGTGTATTTGTTTGTATATATGTATATGTATATTCTCTTATTGTTTGCTCTCTACTGTTTGGAATTATTTGCATTTATCCAAATTTAGCCTTCCTAGAGGGCACCTGGCATCTGGGGCAAGAAACACTGAGGAAAATGGCGTTGGCTGATGCCTTTATACCCAATACACAGCAGCTATGACGTCGGGTGAAGTGCGACATCAGCCGAGGCCAGACCCAGACTTTGGAATCCGGCCGACCGAAGGGCTGCCTGAGGCAGGACAACCCATATGTTAGGACTGCAGATGCATGCCTATCGGACATCTACATTTATGGTAGGTACAAAACTGTACTTTTCTGATTGCAGTGCACATCCTGGGACGCTCCAACATTTTAACAGACAGATTGAGGCGGGCTATTCTTTTGCCATACAAGTGGTCTCTGAAGCAGTCGATAGCGGAGGAGATTTTCCTTGCATGGAGACAGCCTTGTTGCGATCTCTTCGCATTTCCTTTCAATGCGAAGTGCAACGAGTTCTTCGCTCTGATTCCCTCACCAGGGGACCCACCCCAGAGATGCTGTGGTCCATGCTGGGCTGCTGTACGCTTATCCCCCGTTACCACTCATGCTGAAGTTTCTTCAGAAGGCTTGCTGACTGGGGTGCAAGGTGATCCTCATTTCCCCGTTCTGACCTCCTCAGGTTTGGTTCCCCTTCCTCTGGTCTCACGTTCTAGCTCGCTGCCCTGATTTCATTTGTCATCCTTCGGGCACCTGTCTGCCCAACCTGGACAGCCTCAAGCTGACAGCTTGGTTGCTCCAGTTCCCTTGATTGCCACGATTCCCGATCTTTCGTCTTCAGTGGAAACTGTTCTAGTGGCAGCTCATAAGTATTCTACTAAGAAAATTTACCATAGTAAATGGAAACAATTTTCTATTTCGGCTTCTCAGGGAAAGCTGATTCCTTTTACGGCATTTGTATCTGCAGTACTGGATTTCATAGCCAGCGTTTTTCAGCAAGGGGCCAGTTCTTCCACTGTTGAAGTGCAGCTGGCAGCTATTTTAAATTTCCATATCTGTGAGAACAGGAATGCCCTTGCCTCTTCTAGATTGTGTAAGGCCTTTCTTAAAGGCACTTTTCTTTTACGTCCTCCAGTTAAGAACCCTGTTCCTCCTTGGGACCTTACCTTTGTTTTCCAGGCCCTAGTTGCTCCCCCCTTTGAACCTGCAGCATCAGTAGATTTGAAGTTTGTATCCTGGAAGACAGCCTTCCTAGTGGCAATTTACGTCAGCTAGGAGGGTTTCTGAACTTCAAGCCTCATCTGCCGTGCCCCCCTTATTTAATCTTCCACAAGGACAGGGTTTCTGTCCGTACAAACCCTTCATTCTTACCAAAAGTGGCGTCTGAATCAAACATTAATCAAGCAATTAACCTGCCTGTTTTCTGCCCAAATTTTCAGAACAAGGATGAATATAAACTGCATTTGCTAGATGTTCATAGACAACTTTGTTTTTATCTACACATAACAAAGCTCGTCCGTAAGTCTTGACTAGTTATTTGTGTCCTTTTCTAAGCCCTTTTGGGTAAGGCCATATCCAAAGTTTCCTTAGCTAGATGGATTACACTATGTATTTTGCAAATTTACAAAGACAAAGGATCGTCTCCACCTGGTCCTTTTAAAGCTCATTCTACCAGATCTATGGTGACGTCTGATGCTTTTTGGTCTAGGATATCACTGGATGACATTTGTGCGGCAGCAACTTGGGCTAAGTCACATACCTTCATTTCTCATTATAAGTTGGATTTAATCTCCAGAGGGAGAGCATCCTTCGGCTCTGTAGTGCTCAGGAATATCCTTCAATGAGGGCCTCCCAGGAGTTTGAGTAGCTCGGGATTCTGTCCCACAGGTTGCAGATAAAATGAAGTTAACTACTTCAAATAAAGAAGTTATGTACTCATCATAACATTCCATCTGAGTAGTTATACTTTATTTTTCTGCAACCTTCCCACCCTCCTTCCCCCGAACCTTCTCATGTGATTAGCATGTGTTGTTTACTCTAGTTTGAGTTGCGGCAAACTCTGTCTGAGGGAAGGCAGGAGATGGTGGTGTGTTATGGGTAAGGGGGAGGAGCTTGGAGCAGATGCTTGTAAAGTTGCCGGCTCGGATCCGATATGGATCCGAATACCCACACACACGAGGAGTATGTTTAATGCCTAGGATAGCCACATCTGGAGGTTGAATGCGACATTTGCGCCAGATTCAACCCCAGGACTCTCCTAGACTGCAGGAATAAGCTGGGGGCTGGCAAACGACGGTCCCCCTGGTCTTGGACTCCCCTCCCAAGCCTCCCTCGGATCCCAAGAGGACGTTTTCTTCCTCTCTGGATTCTCCTGCCAAAAAGCTGAGGCGTTCTGATCATAGCTCCCTGGATCTCTGCCTAGCCTCCACGGCTTTGGATCCAGGCTCCGAGAGCTCCAGCTCCCCTTGTCGAATCAAGAGTCCTCGGAGCCTTGGAGATCCTTGGACCTGACCTAGACCACCCTCTGATCTGACCCTTCCATCGGATCCATCTGTGGTTCCAGCCAAGTCTTTGGATCTGACAGATGTTCTTTGTGTTTCACTGTTGCAGTCATCACACTTGGGTTATCTGCCTGCAGGTAGCCTTCAGTCGGCCCGAATACCAGAGTCTTGGGATTTCTGTGTCAGATGCTATGGCCTCATCCATGATGGGTCATCAGGGGTATAAAGCATGTAGCCGACGCCATTACATCAGCTTTTCTTGCAGCGCAGAAGTAGTTTGCAAGTGCCGGTCGGCAGCTACCTGAAATTTCGTTTTTCGAGTTTCAAACCTGAAGTCTTCTAAAGCCAAGTACCCCGTTGGGGATCCATTTTTCTTGCTCTAATTGATGTCAGAAAAAGTTAACAATTGTCTTTCCTGTGGAAAGCAAATACCTCAGAGATTTTCATTTTTACTGCGTCACTTGTTTAGGCCCAGACCACGACGGCCCTTGCTGTCAGTTTTGTGCCTTGTTAAACGCCCAAACTATTTGTCGGTGGGCTATTTTTTCTCTAAAATCTTTCGCTGTCGTTCTTCGTATTCCGAAATGGCTTCTGTAAGCCACCAGACTACTGATCTTCTGAAAAAACGCAAAGATAAAGACAGAGACAGAAAGCATAGGGCCAAAACTACCAACGATGCTTCCATTAAACTAGTCGCCAGTCCGCCAGTACTCAGTGAGGCACTTTCGCAGCCCCTGTTACCTGCTTCTACAGATTCGCAGGCCTCTACTGAGACCCATTCGGAGTCCGGTATGCCGCGAGATGCTTCTTCAACTATGGAACCTGCGGATGTCTCTACCTTTAATGGGTCCAGAGCCGCTGTGCAGGCACCGGCTTCTGAGGGTGTATTCAGACCTTCCGATGTTCGTATTAAACTGACTACTTCGTTAATGACTAAATCTACTGAATTTCTCAGGCCCTGAGTTTGCACTATGCCTAGAAAACCGACCAAAGCACATTCTCAAGCTCCCATGCCACAAAACAAATGCTTAGAATGGCTGAAGACCTTATTAGTTTAATTAGGGGAAGCCAGCCTTCCCCGTCTAAAAGACAAAGAATTGATTTTCATTCTGATTCTAAGAACCATGAGTCTGAAGACTCTGAACCCTGTGATTACCAGGACATACCCTTATCTACCTATGGGGACTCAGATGCAGAGGATTCATTTCCCTCAGCCTCCACCCCAGTGGATCTTTCTTTCGGTGAAACCTTGCATACCCTAAGAGAGCATTTCCACTGGGAATGTTAGGACTACCCACAGTCCAAAAAGAGACTCAGGGAATTTTTAGACTTGCCTCAGCATAGGCCTCTAGCAATTCCCCCCTGTCCTGGATTGATATTGTAGATGAAGTCTTCATGGAATCCAGCCTTACCCCTCATACTTTACCACCTGCTCCTAGAAAGCCTGACAGATGCTACAGAGTACCTGACTCTCTAAAGTTTCTCTTTAAAAATCCCACTGCGGATCCAGAGACCATCTCCCAGGGTCCTAAAGGCATTAAGAAGTCTACAGCAAAAACACTACCCCTTTGGACAGGGATTCTAGGGCTCTAGACAGATTGGGTAAGAAGGTATATACCTCTGCAACTCTTGCCATCAGGGCTTTAAATTGCCAGTTTCCCATGTTGAAGTTACCAGCAGGATATTATTGATCTAGTTAAACAAAAAATTATGTTCATTCCTGATTGTGCAGAAAATCAGGACTTGCAAGACTTGATGCATTCTGCTAACCAAGTTGGTAAACATACTTTCAGTGTAGTTTTGATGCCTTAGAAGCACCTTGCAGGGCTGCTGTCACTGGGTCTGTTCTGAGAAGGCATGCTTGGCTGAAGGTACAAATCTTGCCAGACCATGTCAATGCAAAATTACTAGATGCTCCATTAAACCAAGAATGTTTGTTTGGCTCTAAAGCAGAAGTTATTCTTAAAAAGATGGAGGAAAAAGCTAAATCCATGAAAACTGTTAAAAGATTTCTTACAGGTACAACCACCTAGATTCAGGAGGCATTGACCTTCAAAAAACTGGTCCTTTCCAGTCCCTTTCAGACTTTCTCAACCCAAACTCAGGGGCAACAGACCACAAAGACTACAGTCTCAGGGTATGCACAGATCTAAAGAATGGCGTGCTCCCTCCTCAAAAACTGGGAGTGGTAAGCCACCCCCCCCTATGGAAAAAGTTCACAATGACTTGTCTTTAATCCTTCCCAACCATGCCCAAGTACTTGCACCCCTAGGAGCAAAACCCGCCCGCATGTAAAAAACTGGGAGTCTATTACCCAGGCCGATGGGTCTTAAACAGTGTATCCCAGGGATTCAGATTCTGTTTCCACTCTCTGCCAACCCCAAGTGGATTGCCAGACCTTCCTCCAAACCAGTGGACAGAGGCCCAAAAGCAAGTACTTTCTCTTCACAGTATCAGGGCTATTCAACCTGTGCCAACACAGCAAAGGGGACAGAGTTTCCACTCCAGGCTGTTCCTGTTTTCCAGGAAAGAGAACTCTTCGCACCCCATTCTGGATCTGTCAACCCTAAACACCTTCCTGGTGGTACCAAAATTCAAAATGCTTACACTCCAGCAGCTCCTTCCTGTGCTAGCCAAGGACTCCTGTCTAGTCACCCTAGACTTAAAAGAAGCTTATCTGCACATCCCAATAAAGGAATCTTGCAGGAAATATCTACTTTTCAGGGTAGGCTCTATGCACTGTCAGTTCTCTGCACTTCCCTTTGGCTTATCTACTTGCGCCCAGGGTATTCGTAAAGTGCCTGTCTCCAGCCATTACTTAATGCAGGCAGAGAAATATTCAAATTTACCCGTACTTGGATGATTGCCTGATTCAGGCGGACAATCAGGAATTGCTACTTCCAACACCTGACGTTTGTAAAGAGATTCCTAACTTCTCTGGGGTATACCATCAACAAAAAGAAATCGCATCTGGTACCCAGCCAAAAGATTGTATTCCTGGGAGCAAGCTTGAACATGACTTCCCAGATGGCATTCCTCACTCCAGAAATACAGGTTTGGCAACTTATTTCAAACTACTGGCCACCCGAACCCAGCTATCTGCAAGAAAAATACTGCAAGTCCTAGGGTTCATGGCCTCATGTATTCTACTGATTCCATATGCAAGATTGCATGTGAGGAAACTTCAATGGTACTTAAAAAGTCTCTGATGTCAGCATTCCCCGGACCTGGAAACAGTGATTCCCATCATTCCTTGCATAAGGACAGAGTTCCTGTGGTGAGTAGAGGCTTGCAACCACAAAAAGGGACTCCCTTTCTCACAACCCCCCCACCGTCCAAACTCTGACAACAGACACATCAGACTGCATGGGGGGCTCACATGGCAGGCAAATGCATTCAAGGCAAATGGAGCCCAGGACAAATTCACCTGCATATCAGTCAAAAAGAAATGTTAGCTGTACAGAATGCACTGACAGCCTTCAAATACCTTATTCTGCCAGGGCAACACCTGATAAAGACAGACAACACCACAGTTATGTGGTCCATAAACAAGCAGGGGGGAACTCACTCCTCCCCACTCTGCAGGTTAGCCATGGCTCTGTGCACCTAAATTAGGTTGTTTATACAATCCTAATAAAATTATTTTTATCTGCTGCCATTGAGTGCTGGTCCCTTCATTTTGGATTCATTGTCTGTGGAACACAGCCTTAAGCAACCAAGTGCACCTGCAAGCTCAATTCCTGCCAGGCAAACAAAATTCACTGGCAGGTGACTTAAGCAGAAATCTAATGGACCCACACGAGTGGAAACAGGAACCAAACTCATTCAAACCCTCTAATACACAGGTGGGGGACACCAGAGGTGGACCTCTATGCATCCCCCCAAAACCATCAACTAAACAGATTTTGCACCAGAATTCCCCACAGCCAAGCTTGGAAAGTGGCTGCCCTATCCTTCACATGGGAAAACCTCTCAATCTATGCCTTCCCCCTCTGCCCCACCTTCCAAAAGTACTTCTCAAGATCAAACAGGACAGGCACATCAATGTCTTGAAGGTGAGTAGTCCATCAAATGTTGCAAACCTTCCAAGACTGTCTTCCTCTTGGGACTATTGCAGTTCAGTCAGATAATATGACTGTGGTTTGGTACATCAACAAGCAGCGGGGAACACTATCTTATCCCCTATGCAGAGACGCCATGAGTGTCGGAATGGGTGATGTCTTCCAGGTGCTTTCTTCTTGCAACGCATATTCCTGGCATTTCCAACAGGTTAGCTGACAAACTTAGCAGATCTGTCCTGAGTCCTCACGAGTGGTCCCTGAATTCGTCAGTGGCACATTGGATATTCGACCATTGGGGTCTTCCTTGCTGTGAGCTATTTGCATTTCCGCTCAATCACAAATGCACTGAATACTCTGCCTTGATTTTCTTTGTGTTTCACTGTTGCAGTCATTACATTTGGGTAATCTGCTGGCAGGTTTTCCTCAGTCGGCCTGATTAGCAAAGTCTTGGGTCCTGCATCGGTTGCTGTCCCTTTTTCCATGACGTCAGGTCGTCAGGGTATAAAACATGCAGCTGACGCCATTACATCAGTCTTTCTTGCCGCACGGTGCTCGAAGCAGAAGCAGTTTGCAAATGCTGGTCGTCCGACCCCTGAAATTTTTGTTTTTGAGTTTCAGAACCAAAGTCTTCAACTAAAGGCTAAGTACCCCGTTGGGGAAATTTTTTCTTGCTCCTTACCGATGTCAGTAAAAGTTAATAATTGCAATACTTGTGGGAAGCAAATACCTCATAAGGATTTTTATTTATACTGTATTCCTTGCCTAGGCCCTGATCATAACGTACCTTGTTGTCAGTTTTGCGCTAGATTTAATCAACACACTATTAAACGTTGGTACATTTTTGCTTCTAAATATTTTGGCTCACGATTTAACTATCCAGAAATGACGTTGGTTAGCAATCCGACTACCAGCATGCCTAAAAAATGCAAAGAAAAAGAGATAGGCCGTCGAGGTCCAAAACAGACGACGCTTCTCCTAAGCCAGTCGCTAGTTCGCCAGTACTCAGTGAGGTGCTTTTGCATCCCCTGATGCTTGCTACTTTTGATTTGCAGGCCTCTACTGAGACCCATTCGGAGTCCGGTATGTCGTGAGATGCTTCAAGTATTGAACCTGTGGATGTCTCTACCTTAGATGTGTCCAGAGGTGCTGTGCAGGCACCGGCTTCTGAGGGTGTTTTCAGGCCTAAAGATTTGTATATTAAACTGACGCCATCTTCAAAACTAAGGCCAAAATCTACTATGTCTAAAAAACAGACGCTTGGGCCACGTGTGCAGGCACCTATGCCTAAAAAACAAATGATCAAAATGGATGAAGATTTAATTACCTTGATCAAGGGTAGCCAACCCCCTCCTGCTAAGAGGCCTAGGCAAGACATTGATTATGAATTTTCTGATCAGGATTCTATTTCTTCTGATTCTTCTACTGAACAGGATTTATCTATACCTACTTATGAGGGCTTTGACGCAGAAGATTCCATTCCTTCTGCTTCTCCCCCTGAGGATTTCTCTTTTGGAGAAACTTTACATACCTTAAGGGAACATTTCCACTCTGAAAGTCTGGATTTTTCTTAATCTAAAAAGAGACTTAGGGATTTCCTCCTTCTTCCTCAGCATAGGCCCTTTGGCTATACCTCCTGTTCTAGACATTGTTGATGATGTTTTTTCAGACACTAGTATGACTCCTGATTCTCTTCCTCCGGCTCCCAGTAAGCCATTAGATACTACAGGGTTCTTGACTCCCACAAATTCCTTTTCAAAAATCCTACTGCTGATCCTGAAGCCATTTCTCAGGGTCCCAAGGGCATTAAGGCCTCTACTGCTAAAAATCCTACCCCTTCTGATAGAGATTCCAGGGTGCTGAATAGATGGGGTAAGAAGGTTTACACGTCTGCATCCTTGGCAATCAGGACTTTAAACTGTCAATTTCATATGCTTAAATATCAACAGCATATCATGGGCCTACTAAAACAGAAAATTATGTTAATCTCTGACTGTGTGGAAAATAAAGATTTGCAGGATTTATTATATTCAGCTGAACAAGTTGGAAAACATACTTTGCAGTGTGGTTTTGATTCCTAGGAGGCCTCTTGCAGGGCTGCTGTAACTGGATCTGTGCTAAGAAGGCATGCTTGGCTCAAAGAGCAAACTCTGCCTGAGCATGTTAAAGCAAAATTGTTGGATGCTCCTTTATAGCAGGGCCGTCTCTTTGGTAATAAGGCTGAAGACGTGTTAAAAAAGATGGAAGATAAAGCTAAATCTATGCAAACTGTGAAAGATTTCTTACAAGTGCAACCTCCAAGATTTAGAAGGCACTGGCCTACTAAGAACTGGTCCTTTCCAGTCCCCTCGAGAGCCGCTCAAGTCAAATCAAGACATTCCAAAGGCTCCGCGTTTCAGTCACAAGGAACTTTTAGAACAAAACAATGTAAACAGTCTCAATGACTTCCCTCTACAATCACCAGGCACTTACCTTTTAGCCGCCCCTTTGGGGGGAAAACTGGTACTTCATGCACGAAACTGGCAACTTATTACCCAGGACAAATGGGTTTTAAATATAGTATCCCATGGATACAGATTTCATTTCCACACGTTGCCAATCCCAAACGGATGGCCAGATCTGCCCCCAAATCAGTGGGCAGAGGCCCAGAAACAATTTCTATCCCTCATGAACATGGGGGCTATTCATCCAGTACCAGAAGAGGAAAAGGGACAAGGTTTCTATTCAAGACTTTTCCTGGTACCTAGAAAAGACAAATCATGGCATCCAGTTCTGGATTTATCCACTCTAAATACATTTCTGGACATTCCAAAATTCAAAATGCTGACTCTTCAACAGTTACTACCTATGCTAGGCAAAGATGCCTGGTTGGTAACTCTAGACTTAAAAGAGGTTTACTTGCATATTCCAATCAGGGAATCTTGCAGAAGATACCTCTGCTTCAAAGCAGGCTACTTGCTTTACCAGTTCTCTGCACTGCCCTTTGACTTAATCTGCTGTGCCCATGGTCTTCACAAAGTGCCTGGCACCAGTAATTGCATTTTGCAGGCAAAGAAATATTCAAATATATCCATACCTGGACGATTGTCTAATTCGGGCAGAAAACAAGGACATTCTTCTAAAGCATCTGGCGTTTGTAAAAAGGGTTCTAACTTGTCTAGGGTGCACTATAAATGAAAAGTAATCACAGCTGGTACCCTCTCAAAAAATTACACTCCTGGGTGCAAGCTTGAATACAACTGCCCAGATGACTTACCTTACGCCAGAAAAGCAAATTCAATTGGTGACTTACTTCAAACAGGTGGCCACAAAAACCCTGCTATCCACAAGACAAATTCTGCAAGCCTTGGGGTTCATGGCCTCCTGCATTCTTCTAATTCCATATGCAAGACTGCATATGAGGAAACTTCAGTGGTACTTAAAAAGTTTATGGAGCCAACATTGTCACAGCGTGGAAACAATGATTACTATTATACCTTACTTGCAACTAGAGTTCCTATGGTGGGCAGAGGCCTGCCACCAAAACAAGGGACTGCCATTCACTCCACCCCCTGCTGCCCAAGCCCTAACTACATATGCATCAGACTATGCTTGGGGGGCTCATCTGGCAGGAAGGTGCATTCAGGGCAAATGGAGCCCAAATCAAATGCACCTACATGTCAATCAGAAAGAGATGCTAGCTGTACAGAATGCTGTGACAGCCTTCAAGGACTACCTTCATCCCGGACAACTAATGATAAAGACAGACAACACCACAGTTATGTGGTACATAAACAAGCGGGGGGAGGGGTACACATTCCTACACCCTTTGCAGACTAGCCATGGCATTGTGGAACACGGCCTTGACCTACCAAATACAACTACAAGCTCAGTTCCTGCCAGGAAAGCTAAATACTCTGGCAGACGAACTAAGCAGAAATTTTAGGGACCCACACGAATGGAAACTGGAACCACAAGTTTTCACCATGTTGACAGGCAGATGGAGGAGCCCGGACATAGATCTTTTTGCCTCACCCCAGAACTATCAGTTGGACAAATTTTGCACAAGAATTCATCACAAAAAATCTTGGAAAGTGGATGCTCTGTCATTCAGCTGGAAAAACCTGTCAGTCTGTGCTTTTCCCCCTCTGCCTCTGCTCTCCAAAGTTCTACTAAAAGTCAGACAGGACAAACCAAAAATGATTCTAATTGCTCCAGACTGGCCTCGCCAACACTGTTACCCACTCCTGTGCAATGTGTCACACCTTCCTCCATGTCTCCTGCCTCAGACACCTTATCTACTGTGTCAGCAGAACTACCAAATTCTGCACACTCCGCTCCAAACTTTGAATCTTGCAGCGTGGCTAATCAACTAATTTTACCCTTGGCATCCCTCAGCAAACCTATGATGGATGTCATTTTGGAGGTTAGAAGGCCTAGTACTAGAAAATTTTATGCTGACAAATGGAAAAGATTCTGTGCCTGGAACCAGTCACAAGGAATAAAGCACAGCAATGCCCAATATTCCTCAGATTCTGCAGTACGTAACTGAGATGCTTCACAAGGGCCTATCTTTTTCTTCCATAGAAATCCATGCCTCTGCCATTTCAGCTTACTACAACACAGAACCTTCCCATCCTCTCTCATCCTCTGCTAAAGCAGTATCTCAGAGGGGCCAAAAATTTAAGACCTCCCAGGAGAGCACAGACTCCTGCATGGGACCTCAATTTTGTTTTGGAAAAACCTCACTTTCCCAACTTTTGAGCCAGCTGCTACTGCAGACCTAAAATTTCTCTCTTGGAAAACAGCTTTCCTTTTAGCAGTCACTTCAGCTTGAAGGATTTCAGAATTACAGGCTCTTATGGCAGTGGAGGCTTTCATTATTTTTCATCCAGACAGGGTGGTTCTCAGGACCAGTCCATCTTTCATGCCCAAGGTGGTATCCAGTGTGGCTCTTAATCAGACCATTCATCTGCCAACTGCTGTATGTACCATGGTAAAGCTACCCCAAGGGAATCAGATCTCATTCCACCAGGGCTGCATCTACCTCTTCTGCCTTTCTCAGAGGGGTCCCTACCCAGAGACATTCTAGAAGCTGCTACCTGGAGCTCAGTTCATACGTTCACAAAACATTACCTTTTACCTCTCTTCTCTAAATCCAGAGCTGGCTTTGCCACTGCTGTCCTGTAGGGCCTTATAGCTGCTCCTAATGCTGTATAAATTCATCCTCTCAACCATAGCTTTCGGAATCTACCCAAATGTAATGACTGCAACGGTGAATACATTCGAACATCTACATTTATGATACGTGTACACAACTGTACTATCCCCCCATCAGGGAAGTCTGCCAGGGACACTCTGGTTCGCGATTGGCCATGTGGTCTCCTGTACATCTGTCCCCAACTCACGTCATTCCCAGAGTCTTACAGAAAGCTCATCACCTGAAGACTACTTTTATCCTCATTGCCCCCTTCTTGCCTCTTCAGGTGTGGTTTTCCATCCTTTGGTCTTATCTGAAATGTCCACCTTGGATGTTAGATCCCAATACGGATCTCATTTCCCAATCTTGGGGGCTTCATCTTCCCAACCTCCAGTCTCTTCTTCTGATTGCTTGGTACCTCCAGTTCCAATGATAATTGCCCATTCCAGGCTTCCTTCTGTAGTTGAGGGCATTATTTTGGCTTTTCCAAAGCCTTCTACTAAGAACGTGTATTCCAGCAAATGGAAGAGGTTTTCTGGTCAGGCTCAACAACATAATTTAGATCCCTTTTCAGCTTCTTTTTCCTACAGTCTGCTGTTCCTGGCCTCTCTCTTTCAACAAGGGGATAGTTTTTCTACAATCATACTTCAGGTGGCTACTGTTTCCAACTTCCATTTAAATGAAAGTCTCACTTTCTCTTCTAGGCTGTGCGAGGATTTTCTCAAAGGGATTTTTTTTTGGTTCGACCCCCTGTCAGAGATCCTTCCCCTCCTTGTGATCTCACTCTGGTGCTGCAGTCTTCGACACAACAGCCTTTTGAGCCTGCGGCTACCTGTGGTCTCAAATTCTTGTCCTGGAAGTCTGCCTTATTGATGGCCATTACCTTGGCTAAGAGGGTCTCTAAATTGTAAGCTCTTTGCATTAAGCCCTCCTTGATTTTACATAAGGATAGGGTGTCTCTCAGGACCAATCCTTCCTTCATTCCTGAGGTAGCCTCAGAGGCGAACCTTAACCAGTCTATTAAACCTCTTCTCATTCCCAATTTTTCAAATAAAGGGGCATATAAGTTGCTTTGATTGGATGTACATAGGCAGTTACATTTTTGGTGAATGTTTATTCTCTAAAACAGAAAATTTTTGAAAATCTGATCAGCTTTTTGTTGCCTTCTCTCAGGCTAAGAATGTTCAGGCAATTTCCAAGGTTTGTATTTCTTGGATCGTTAGCTGTATTGCTGAGAGCAGTCATATGGTGCTATCTGTTCCAGTCAAAGCTCACTCAACTAGGTCAATAGCCACATCATCTGCCTTCTTGGCAAAGCTTTCTTTAGATGATATTTGTGCGGCTGCCTCTTGGTCTAATCCCCATACCTATGTGACGGATTACAAGTTGAACTTGGTGTCTAGGGGGCAGGGCTTCCTTTGGTTCTTCTGTGCTCTGGCATGTCCTTCTTGAGGCCTCCCAGGGTTGTTTGTAGCTGGGGGCTCTGACCCATTCATAATAATGAAACGGATAGCAACAGAGAGTGAGTTATATATTTACCATAACTGGGAATCTATGCTATCCACTGTCATTCATCACATTCCTACCCTCCTTTCCCCTTCCTGGTTATTGGGGAGTTATGGAGGGATGTTTTCCTTGATTTCCCTTTTCATCTCATAGGCACTCGTCACTGCCTCCTTTTTTTGGCTATCCAGCAAACTCAATCTGAGGGTTGTGGGTAGCAAGGGATCTTGGGAAGGGGAGGAGCTTGAGCTCAGGTGTTTTTAGTGCCGGCTCGGATCTGAGGTTGGATCTTACACCCATCTGTGATGAATAATGGCACTGGATAGCACAGATTCTAAGTTATGGTAAGTACATAACTCTTTTTAATATGCATGTGGCGTGTGCTACTGAAGCCCCCCCCCCCCCCAAAAAAAAAGGAGTGGCAAGACTTCACCTTAGGTCTTTTTAAAGCCCTTTTGTCTTTAAAGGCTCCACAGGCTTTTTCAATACCTTCTCCTGTTGATATTCATTCTTATTCCACTCCCTCCAAAAGACCTAGGGTTTCTGATTCATCTGATGAAGATGAAGATTTGGTTTTCTCTGTAGGAATCTTTGGCTTATTCCTTGCAGATTCACTGTCCTCTTGGTTTGGGATGTGATAAAGACTATACTTTTACCTAATTCACTGGTTGAAGTTGTTTTTTTTTTTTTTTGTGCGTGTGTGTGGGGTGGGGGTGCCATTATTAAAATGATTGAACATTTTCACTAGGAAAGCTAAGCTTCCAGATATCTGGTATACAGAAGAGGTGCTATGATTGCCTAGAGATGGATTCCTCCCACAGAACTTCTAAATTTTTCTTCATTTTTGAAAGCACTTTTAGACTCTCTTACATCTGCTTCTCAAGCCCTTTAGTCTTGGTCACCTGTTTCTAATTAAGAAAAATAAAAAAGATTGTATACGGATCTTGATGTTCAGAAATTCTTGTATAAGAACCCCTCATCAGACCCTTCTCTGATTTCCCTTTTAACTGGCAAACCTACTAAACTGCTTGTCTGTTCATGTTCTTATCTTTAGACAGAGATAAATAGAGCAGTACATACGTATGTTAAGAAGATGTATACCTCCTGCTTCTTTAGCATTCAGAGCCCATAATTAGTAGACACATGACTGGTTGTGTACTTGCTCTTTCTGCCAAACTGGGGTGGAGGGGTGGGGGGTATTGACATGCCAGAGTTTGATTCTAATATTAGTGCCCATTATTTTCTGGGTTGAGCTTCCCAGGTAGCTTGACATTCCATCAAATGGCAGCCATGCTGCTGCTGATGCTTCAGGGCCACTGTGTCATAGTCAGTCATTAGGTGATATTCCTTGCTTAGGCTACAGTCTCTCTCTGACTATGTGAAGGCAGAATTATTGGACTCGCCTTTAAACACCCAAAATCTCTTTGGTTCTGCTGCTGCCGATCCTATTAAAAGTTTGCAAGACAACAGAAAGGTCATGCAAACTCGTGCGCAAATTTTCTTCTCGCCTTTTGAAGGTTGAGAAACCTGCTCAAGATTCCAGTGGACAGACGTCTTCCTTTCCAGACAAGTCAGCTTCATTTTGACAATTGTCTACTGCTTCTCTTTGACCAGATTCCTCTTTCCCAAAAGTTAACTGTCTCTTCCATCTGGCAACAAATCACCACAGACTCTTGGGTTTCTCCCATTAATTAATAATGGTTATTTCATGACATGGAGGTCCCTTCCTTTTCAAGGATTCCTGAATCCCTTGCTTACTAATTTCATCATTTTCCTCCTCCTCTTAAGGACCTCTTGATTCAAGGCTTTATTCAGCCAGTGCCCCCTTGTCAGAAGGGGACAGGTTTTTACTCCTGAATGTTTTTAGTTCCCAGTAACGCGTGCTCTTGGAGACCCATTCTAGACCTGTTCTTTCTCAATGTCTTATTGAATGTTCATTCTTTCAGAATATTGAGACTCCATTCTGTGATCTCTATGTTTATTCTTCTGGCTTTTTTGGTGTCTTGCGACCTGACAGGTGCATATCTACATATTCTTATATACCCTCTCTTCAGGAAGTATTTATGGATGTTCAAACAGACTGCCTTACCGGCAAATGGAGAATAGTGCTCTGCTGCCCTTCCTCTGACAGCCTGCCTAAGCTCAAGAGTCCTTCCCACTGCCTCTCTGTGGGAGTGATTTACCAATAACCTGGCAGTACAGAGATTGCCTTTCAGACACAGACACAGGACCCTTACATTTTTCTAGTGCCATAGTAATAGAATCTTCTCTTGGAAGACTGCTCTTTTCTCTCTATCTTTTCAGCTGCTGAGCTTGGAGAAGAAACCCTTTGGGTTTTATTTCCCCTCTCTGCCTTTTTTATCACTGCTTGAATAGTGTATTCTGCTGATTTGCTTTTTTCTTCTGACTAGAAAGTTTTCTCAGGAAAACTTGTTGGCTTTGCAGTTTTGTCTTTGGGGTTAAGATTATTTGAGGAGATTGAGTAGGTTTACAGCATTTTGAATGATATTTCATTTTAATTGTAATCTTGGTACAATTTAGTATGTTAAATGTTTGACAAGAATTTTTCATAAATGTACACTGTATTCCTTATCTAAGTTTGTTTATGCTGTTGCTAATTATTTAGGGCTGAGACTACCCTTTATTAAAACTGGGTTTATTTTTGCACTTTGAACTATTAGTGAAACTACTGTCAGTGCATTCTTCAGAATAGTACCCCTGCAGAAATAGACTTCAGATTACTATTTAGATGGAGTATAGTGGGGTTTGTCCATATTTTACTTTGCTGATCTTGTAGCCAGTATTTGGTATTGATGTCGCTAGTGTTTTGTCCCCTGACTTGATGGATTCAGATAGGTGAAGGAAGTTTTTTTTGAAAAAGCTTGCAGTTTTCTGCTGAACAATTCTTCCTAAAATGAATGGAAGAAATTCTGGTTGTGCTCAGCCACGCCATGCCTCCGAGCCCCCTTGTCTGCGGACCCTGCTTCTGTGGCCCATGCAAACTCTTCCATTAAAAAGATTGTCTCCTTCAAATCTTGTCCCTTCAGATAAACCAAGCAAGTGGCTGAAATCTCAGGGAAAAAATTCACTGCAGTCCAGCAAGGTAGCTTTTAAAGTGCTTGCAAGTGTTTTTTTGTGGAAGTTTGTGTTGAGGTGAATATATAGTTTAGATGAGTTTGCTGCATCATCACATGCTAAGCAAAAAGTATTTCAGGTATTGTTTCCAATGGTTTAGAAGTGTCAAACATGCTTTGAAGAATGCCTTGGAGGTAGCTGACACTTTCCAGAAAGGTAGCAGCTTTGTTGGTTCTTGGTTGCACAGCCAAAACTTTTTTGATGAGTTGAAAAAGGAGATTATAAATACTGCACTTGATTCTGATTGTGTTTGGTTCAGCAACTAATCAGATCCTTAAACACTGGGATGACAGTAAATTAATGCAAGGAGTGTCGAAAATGTTCCATATTCCCAAGTTTCCCCTCCAGTAAGCAGGATAATTCAGTTCAACCAACAGAAGTCACAGCTGAACAAAACCCTAGGCACCAAATGGAAATGGAAGGACAAGAACTTTTCAATGAAGAAATACCCCACAGTAGTTGTGTTGTCTCAGACACTGCCTGTGATAAGAGGAACCTGACACCTTAGAAAAAAGTAACAGCAGCAGTAAGGAAAATGAAAGGGAAAGCAGCAGGCTCAGATGATGTCACTGCAGATACGATCAAGATGTTGGATGTGTTAGGGAAGAAATGGCTCTCAAAGATATTCATAGCAGTATGAAGAGAAGTGTGTAACAGGTGACTAGAGAATAAACATTCTAGTGCCAGTTGTTGATAGTTCAGATGTATCAAACTCTGTCGCACTGCATGAAAGTTCTGGAGAAGGTGACTGATAAATATACAAAGTAGTAGAAAGTAATGTGGGAAATGAGCAATTGATATTTATATTGGGATGCAGCTGAACTTGACCCTGTATTTGCAGTGAGACAGATTGCTCAGAAGCTAGAGATGAGGGAAAGAGTCCAACTTGGGCATTCCTCAACTTGGAGAAAACATATGAGAAGGTGCCAAGAAAGCTAATTTGGGCAGTCCTACAGTGGTTAGAAGTCCTGGAAACGTTGGAACAGTTGGTACAGGCTGTTTACAAGGACTGAATGAAACAGTTAACAAACAGTGTTTAAACTCGGAGGGGTTCCTAGTAAGAGTTGGGGTCCGTCAGGGTTCAGCTCAGAGCCCACTAGTGATGGATTGCATTACCAAATAGGTCAGATAGGACTGATCAACATAGCTGCTATATGAACTGATGTGGCATTACAGATGGACTTTGAACAAGAACTTCAGAAATTCATAGGAAAATGAAATGCAAACTGATGGCACATGGGATGAAACTGAGTAAAGATAAGACTGTTGTGATTGCAGCAAATGGGGAAAATCAAAAGAAGTTGAAGACTGAAATGGAAGATAAAATTGTGGGACATTCAAGTGCCTGGGAAGGCTGGTTAGGAGAAAGAAACTAAAAATGATGAGGTCAAATCTGGAATTGGAGGGGTGGTAGCCAATTGGCACAGTGTGTCAGGACAAGTGTGACAGTAGAATGCCAAAGATGCTGAAAGGTAAGGGGCACAAAACAGCGGTAAAGCCAGTGGTTTTGTATGTTACAGAAACCAGGTCAGTGAGCGTAGAGCAGTTGAGGAAGCTAGAAGTTATGGAAATGAAGTGCCTGAGATGGGTGGTAGAATGCACACTGTGGGACAGATAAAGTTAGGACATCAGTGCAGATGTCCACCTAGCTCCATTTGCAGAGGAGGTGAAAGAGAACAGAGTATGGTGGTTCAAGCATATGTGGAAGAAGTCAGAAGACAATCTGATGAAGGGAATTTGGAATGGACAAAGAATGCAAGAGGAAGTTCAACAGAGAGTTGGATGTTTTTTGAGAGAGAAGACCTCCAACACTCAGGCATGGCTGTTGAAGTTCGGAGAATAGCACTGAATTGAGAGAGATGGCGATGGTTGACGGGACATTTCGGTCTATGTAGAAAATGGGGGAAGGGAGGGGGGGTCATTGATGATTTCGTTTCACATCTAAGACTTGTATTCATAACCCAAGCAGATGGTTGTACATCAAAGTGGAAAAGTATGATTATAAAGCAGGGAAGGGAGTGTGCATGAGAGACTAGTATTTTGGATGTAAGCTCCTAATGAAAGTAGCCATACAGAATATTATATTACAATTATAAATTAGAACGTGTACTAAGAACCATGCCAGTATGGGAACAGAGAAGGGTGATTTTTACTAATAGATATGTCTGCAAAGAAGGGTATAGAAAGTAGGCAAGGGGGAGTGTAATTTACTGGTGTACATTTTCAAGGAAATCAAAGTACTGGGAGCAAGTAACTCTAGAGGGAAAGGTGATGGAGCGGAGTGAGGCAGCTCTTAGAAAGAAAAAAACTTACCTGAAAGCCCTTGCTGACTATGCGGTCTTGGTCTTTGCCTCAGCCTTTGATGGGTGACCTTTTATTGTTTCTCAGATCACTGCCTTCATTTTCTGGTGTTCTCTGGCAGAGACAGTTTGGCCACAATGAGCTGGGAGTCAGCTGTATGCTGTTTCCAGTGTCTAGACCAGGTGTCTGAGAGCCATCTTTACTTGGACACAGTTTTCCTGATGGATGATACTGGGTGTCCAAGTAGGGTTGCCACCTTTTGAAGTGGGCCAAAGTGGGACATGGGGGTGTGGCCAATATGACACTGGCCACACCCTCTACCATGACATCACCACAGGAGTGGTGAAGGAGATGCTGTTATGGTTATGAAAGATGGCTGGTGGAGTGGCTAGCTAGCTGGCTGCTGGAGTGGCTAGCTGGTTGGTGGGAGTAGCGGCAGGAAGGATAAATGACTGGATGGCTGGCTGCGTGGATGGATGGCTGAATGGATGGATGGCTGAATGAATGGCTGGCTGGATGGATGGCTGGCTGCATGAATGGATGGATGGCTGGCTGGATGAATGGCTGGCTGGCTGCATGGATAACTGGCTGCATGGATGGATGGCTGGCTGGCTGGATGAATGGCTGACTGGCTGGACGAATGAATGGATTGCTGGCTCATTAGGAAAAAAAAATCTCAATCGTTTTAGTGGTTGTAGAAGCACTTAAAACAAAGCACTCCTACAGCCGCGATCTTTGCAGGGCTCTTCCTGCCCTAATCTCCACCCCTTTCGTAAATTGCAGCATGAATTAAAGCACCTGGACCTAACAGGCAGCAGCTTTGCCTGCAGGTCTGGGTTAGTGACATCACTGAATTGCCGTGGAAAAGCCGGAAGTAATTGCGGCTTTTCCACGGCAATTCAGTGCGATTGAAAAGCAGGACTTTTCAAGTCCCACTTCTTTGCACAGCGTGCAACGAGATGAGGCAGCTCAACCGTGAGTGTCCCGCTGACAGCGGGACAGGTAGCAACCTTATGTTCAAGGGAAGAGGCAATGACTGTTCTTTCAGCCAGTCTCTGAAGATAGTTATTATGGTCAAACAAAGGGTTAATTATTTTACATCTGTTATGGTATTGATGGATAAGGATTATTTTCTTTACCTTAGTTGCGAAATTATTGTAGACAGTCCTAGTATACCGCCTTCAGTACCCATTTAACAGGTCACTTGAAATAATCATGAGGAAGACTGGTCTTCCAACCTCCATGGGAGGTAATTTCTTGCCTTAATTGTTATTAGGATGAATGAGGTGTTTTTGGGGGAACTAATGACTGCTCACTGTACTGAAGAGATTTTATAATATATTGCAAGTGGTTTTGACTCGTTCTGTATTTTCCCTTTTTCTGTGCTAGCCTTGGAAGAGGTATATTGTCTGTAACCATTCTGATTCACAATCTTTACTCCTCACAAAAACAGATGGTCTTTACAAAGTTTCTTGACTAGCAAGCACTTATTTCCTACTTTTAAGTGCTTTCCCTTGTACATGTAGATGAGAAGGTTAGGAAACAGATTTGATACTACAGATTTTTTTTATTCTTCCACTTAGGCATATAAAGTTTATAACTACCAGTCCGTGATCTAGATTCATACCTGTTTGTATCGTATTGTTTGTGACAAGCCTCTAGTATCTAAAATGCCTTAAAAGTATGCAGAATTGTGCAAATATTGTATCTAGAATCTCAGCTTCTGCTACTGTTTGAAGAGGTATGCCTGAGTAGAAATTCATGGGTAAACCAGCATTTCATGAAGGAGGGAAATTGGGGAGTTTCTAAAATTTTTCAGCCTCCACTTCAAATCTCCCATATCCTGTTTCATGCCCAAGAATCAGTTGAGATGGTAGGGGAGGGAACAGTAATCAACAGGAACCTTTCCAATAAAAAGCAGTATACAACTCCATGGAGGCTATGCTGCTATATGCCTTCTTCCTTCCCCTCACCCTCCTGCCTTAACACCTGTCCCAACTACTCGTTCTGTTCATTCCCTTTTGGCAAAATAATTTTTTCTTCTTTTTTGGATGACTTGCTTATCTTTGCAGAGTTCTCTCCCCTGATGTCCAGAGTTTTTAACATGGGTTTCAACTCTTATGGCCAGTCTGGGTTATGAGGTAAACATTCAGAAATCCTCCTTGACTATTTTAGGAAGCTGCAACTTTATCTAGAAACACTCCTGAGCTTCTCAGATCAGTCTTTGACTTTGCCCTGAGAATTCGGAAGTTTCTGTTGTTCACAGCATCTTTGTTTCTCATGATGCCTGGTTGTACATAAAGATTCTATGGAGATTAAAAAAAAACACAGGAACCCAGCACTTTTTATCCTTTAGATTTTGAAATACTTGTCTTGGGCTTTTTATATAAAGAGAACTGTACTGATAAAAGCTACAACTATTAACAGTTGTCTTTCCTTTTTTCCTCAGCCTCCAAATCAGTCTATAACAGACACCTCAGAATTTCCTTGGAGGGCAGTTCTTATAAGGGTAAAGGTGCAAGGACTGTGGGATAATTCAAACAGACCAAATACATATTTCCAAACTATTGTACAGCACCACAGTGATATGATACATTACAATGTTAGGGGGGACAAGATCATACCCTCTACACAGGCTGGCTATGATCACTTGGGAGTTAACTGTTTAGCATAACCCCCAGGCGTATTACTGTCCATCAGAGCAATACATAGGGACAGACTAAACAGAATCAGGACAAACCTTCTGGAATGCAGTTTGCTTGATGGAGTCTTAAAGGTATTGATCCAGTATTGTTGAACAGCTCAGATCTGTTGGCCTCCTGTGTGTTTTTTTACTCCATTTCCTTGCAAAGGAATGTTATGAATTCTACTGTCTTCACTGAGGTCCAAAGTATTTCTGAAGATTCAAAGGGGACTCCCAAATAAGTTTGTGCTGACCCTTTGTGGCCCAGACAGTATTGGTTTGCCCTTTTGTGGAATTGGCCAACAGAAATTACTATAAGCTCGCTCACTATCTGGAACTGTTCACACAACACACGAAGTGTGATACATCCCAGTAATGGATATCTTAAATTGTCTGTCTGGATTCTGATACCTTTTAGGCACCTTTTCTTTGAAGATGTGCAGCAGGTGCTAGACAAAGCAAGAAATAATCGCACTAGAAAATCTTAATTGACATGTAGAAGATTTTCTAGTTGCTGCGTACTGAATAACCAAGGCCCTATATGGAATTGTACCACTGGTGCTAAATATTTTATAGACTCAGGCCTTTATACTACTTTATCAAGGTACATCTTGTGGGAACTTCAGTATGTCCGCCCATGAATCCTCCTGTCTTCAGTGTTTTGTAAGTAAAACTGGTACTGATATGAGTGTTTCACCAGAGATCACTTCAAACACATTTCTCCTTTCTGAGATCTCAGCTTTCAGCTGTAAAATCTGAACACATTTCTATCTGAACCTGCACAATTAAGGTTAATATCATGGAAAACTGTCCTTTCCTTGTCATCTGTCAGATTAGTATCCAAGTTGCAAATTGTATTGGTGAGTGATCCCTATCTGGTCTGCTGCATTTGGAAGAGGGTATCTGCAAGAAGAAATCCCTCATTCATGCCCAAGGTTGGCTTAGATTGTTTGAATTAGGTCATCAGTCCCCTGTGCTCTATTATAACCCTCAGAACCATGGCAAAAGGGGTTCACATATGCTAGACATGTGTTGGTAGCTCAGGTACTAACTTGCCAAAACCAAGTCCTTTAGACAGGCCAGTCTTTCTTATGTTTGGATTATGAAAGAGAAATGACTTAAGACTATTTTCAGTTTGTCCTTGGCTAATGTGTTTTATTTTAAGCACTAGGGAAACCAGTTCCAGACAGTATTAAGGCTCACACTGTGAGGGCCTTGTCTTTGGCATATTGGAAAGGAGTGGCGAGACTACTTTCTAGAGACAGCTAAATGGTCCTGTCAGTATACTTGTACATGCCATTTTATATCGGATTCCTTTATCTAGTTCCTGGACTGGCTTTGCAAGGACCATTTTCCAGGGGTTTCTGAATCCTTCTCCTCCTCCTCCCAGATTGGATATGCTTTGGTAATCAACTAGTGTAGTCTAAAGGCTACTACAGCAGTGGAAATGACCAAAATAGTGCAGTTGTGCAAGTTGCACTTAACTATATCAATAGATGTTCAAATTCCTCACTGTTGCAGTAGCCGTACCCACCATCCCTCTAGGTGGTGTATAGGATTATTTCTTGTTTGTTTAGTTCAAGATGAGTGCATTATTTCTTAATTGTTAGGCAAGAAAGTCCTTAAGATTTTCTACTCTTGACTGCTTATTTCCCTCTTCAGGGCTGACCAGGTGGCAGTCAGTGGAAGTGTGAGAGGGAACTAGAGCTTTTTAAGGTGGCCTGTTGTGTTCTAGACATGACATAACCCATATAGCCTAAAGACTATTGAAACCGTGAGGAATTAAAATATCTACTGTTATGGCTAAATGCAGCTTGCACAACTGTACTTTTCACTGCTGAGCTGGCAAACCTTTGTCACCGTCACCCCACCCCCAATTTTTTTTAACTTGTTTTCTATTCCCAGGGACATGTCTCCTGGGGGATGTACTGTTTTGTTCATGCTAATTCCAGCTGGCAGCTTGTTGCAGTTCAGGCATGATTGAGGCAGAAGAATGCTAAAACATATTGTCCCTTTTTCCATTGAGAACTAGTGAGGTAAATCAATCATCAGTCCAATTTTATATGGGGAATGGGGTACCAGTTACTGCCATTACCTCTTGTGATTCAGAACCACTCTCCTATCTTCTTTGACAGACATGCCTGTCTTTCCAGGTGGAAGCAGTCCATCTCTTGGCTGGCATCCTCTCCTCTTGCCATCTTTCTGTGTTCCCAAATCTGCTTCATCAGTTAATCTTATGCTTTCCTGGACATGTGACCAAAGTACCATAATCTGTTGATGCCCTTCAAGAATGCAACTGCAGTCATAACATGTGGGGGTTGTCCTTCCTCAGGCAGCCCTCGGTTGGCCGGATTCCAAAGTCTGGGTCCAACGTCGGCTGATTTCGCATTTCTCTCCGACGTCAGAGCGGCTGGAGTACATAAGCATCAGCCGACGCCATTTTCTTAAGTCTTTCTTGCCGCACGGTGCCCGAAGCAGAAGCAGTTCACAAGTGCCGGTCGGTCAGCTCCTGTATTCTACGATACCGAAGTCATCAAAAAAGCTAAGTACCCCGTTGGGGACCTTTTCTTGCCTCAGCCGATGTCAGAAATTACTGAAAAAGTTAACAATTGTCTTTTTTGTGGTAAACAAATACCTCATAAGGATTTCCACTCTTACTGCCTCCCTTGCCTGGTCCCAGACCACGACGTCTCGGCCTGTGTAGCCTGTGCTCGCTTCAACAAGCGCACTCTCAGGCGCCGGGCGGAGTTCGCTGAAGATTTTTTCGGCGATAAATTTGCTTACACTATGCTGTCGGATCTTCAGACATGGCAAACTCCCAAAAAGCGAAAAGACCGGGACCGACATCCTCGGCCCGCGTCTACCACCGACTCCATGCCAAAACCTAGCGCGAGTGCTCCGGTTCCCTCTGAGACGGTCTCTCCACCGCTCCGAACCGAAGACACCGCATTACCGACGACTCCGATTCCAGACATTACTCCGATGCCAGTTACAGAGTTTCCTCCGGATACCGAAACAGAGGAAATGCCCGAGACCATTGCTGTAGACAAAGTCACTCCTGCACGTGGAGCTGCCAGGCCTCCTATGGCCATGTCTATTAAGGCCTACACTAGGGCTAAGGCAGCCAACAAAACAAAGCATATTACTTCTAAATCCTTACCTCAGCCGACTCCAGAGACACAAATTATGTCCATGGCTGCTGATTTAATTTCCATGATTAGAGGTTCACAGGCCCATCCTGAGAGAGCATCCCAGCCTCCTCCTCCTGATAAAAGGCCTCGGGTTGAACCCTCTGACCCTACTCCTTCAGATGAAGACTCTGAGGGCTCTGTCCACTCTGATAGCCAGGAAGAGCTCTTCCAGACCTATGAGGACTCGGATGCAGAAGATTCCATCCCTTCGGCCTCCCCTCCGGAGGATATTTCTTTTTTGGGAAGTTCTGCACACCATGAGGGAACATTTCAAGTGGCAAGGTCAGGAATATTCTGATTCTAGGAAACGCCTTAGGACTTTCCTTAAGAAGCCTCAGCACAGGCCCTTAGCTATTCCTCCTGTACTTGATGTTCTGGATGATTTGTATTCTGACTCTAGTGCTACCCCTGATTCTCTTCCTCCTGCTCCAGCCAAGCCAGACAGGTATTACAGGGTCCCAGAAACTCATTCCCATTTATTCAGGGCCCATACTGCTGATTTGGAAACTATTTCACAGGGGCCTAAAGGAGTTTCAGCTTCCACCTCAAAAAATCCTTTGCCCTCCAACAGGGAAGCGAGGTCATTAGAGAGATGGGGCAAAAAGGTTTACACCTCCACCACCTTATCTATGAGAGCTTTAAATTGCCCTTTTCATATGTTACAATATCAGGATTATCTCTTAGAAGATTTACAAAAAACATTAGCTTCTCCAGACCCTTTAGACAGGAAGACTTTGCAGAAAGCTGTACATAACACTCAGCAAGTAAGCAATCACTTTCTGCAGTGTGGATATGATGCACTGGAAGCTTCATGTAGGGCAGCTATGACAGGGGCAGTGATTTGTAGACATGCTTGGTTAAAAGATCAACCTCTACCAGATCATGTAAAAGCAAAACTTCTGGATGCACCTTTGGAAAAGAACAAGCTTTTTGGTGCAAATGCTAAGGATGTGTTAAAGACCATCGAAGAAAAAGCAAAATCAGTTCAGACTGTGAAAGATTTCCTCCAGGTTCAACCCCCCAGATTCAGTAGGAATTGGCCTTCAAAAACTGGTCCTTTCCTAATCCAGAAAAGTTTCAAAGGGGTAAGAACAGGCGTGGCGAGGAAGAGGCCAATACAGAGGCCCTTACAGGGGCGACAATGGCAGCCAGGAAACCAAAGAAGTGGCCTTGGGGTTTCACCTGCCCAACAACCACAAACTCAATGACTTTCCTCTACTACCGCCTACCAGGGAACAACTAGAAGCTCCCTTGGGCGGGAAATTATCTCTGTTTGCAGGAAACTGGCACAGACTGACAAAGGACAAATGGATTTTGGACATTATAGACCGAGGGTACAGGTTTCATTTTCATACCTTACCAGGAAAACAAGGCATGCCAAACCTACCACAAAATCAGAGGGCAGAGGCTATCAAGCAAATCACTCTGCTGACTCGAATGAAAGCAATAGAAAGAGTTCCACAACAAGAACAAGACCAGGGGTTTTACTCAAGACTGTTCCTTGTTCCAAGAAAAGAATCTCAATGGAGACCAGTACTGGACTTGTCCGCATTAAACACCTTTCTCATAGTACCAAAGTTCAAAATGCTGACTCTACAGCAACTCCTTCCCATGCTGGGCAAGGAGTCGTGGCTGATTACTCTGGACCTCAAGGAGGCATACCTGCATGTCCCTATCAGACACAGCTGCAGAAGATACCTCAGATTTCTTGCAGGGCCAGAGCATTATCAATTCTCAGCATTGCCATTTGGCTTATCTACTGCCCAGAGTATTTACAAAATGCCTGGCTTCAGTAATTGCTCATTGCAGGCTCCAGGGTATACAAATTTACCCGTACCTGGACGACTGCCTCATACAAGCGGACGACAAATTGATGTTGACAAAAACCTGGATTATGTCATACGATTACTTCAAGCTCTGGGATACACAGTCAACTTCCAAAAGTCAAGACTGCAGCCATCCCAGCAAATAATCTTCTTAGGAGCCAAACTAGACACAGCCTCTCAGATGGCTTACCTGACAGAAGACAAGCAAGAGAAGTTAACTCATTACTTCAAAGGTTTAGCGAAACTCACCCAGATGACTGCAAGGAGATTCCTACAGGCCCTGGGTTACATGGCATCCTGCATTCTACTGGTTCCATTAGCAAAACTACACATGAGAAAGCTTCAATGGTACCTAAAAGCATTTGGTCTCAACACAGCAACAACTTGGAGACAATCATACCACTCATTCCATGCCTACAAAAGGAATTCCTATGGTGGGCCTCGGTGAGCCAGGAAAACACATGTATGTCATTCAAAAAACCACAGATAACACAGACCATGACTACAGGCGCCTCAGACCTTGGATGGGGCGCACATGGAAGGCAGGTGTATACAAGGACAATGGTCTCCAAAGGAAACACATCTGCATATAAACCAAAAGGAAATGCTGGCAGTAATGCATGCCATCGAGGCTTTTCAACACCAACTCCAGCAAGGCCATTTAATGATACGGACAGACAACACCACTGTGATGTGGTACATAAACAAGCAGGGGGGCACCCACTCTTACCCCCTTTGCAGACTAACAATGCAGCTTTGGGAGAAATCACTGAGCCTAAACATCCAGTTACAATCCCAGTTTGTTCCAGGAAAGGACAATGTGTTGGCGGACAGCCTAAGCAGGAATTTCACAGATCCACACGAGTGGAGGTTACATCCGAAGGCCTTCAGACAACTCACTTCGACATGGGGCAAGCCAGAAGTGGACCTATTTGCCTCTCACCTCAACCATCTTCTACCAAAATTTTGCACAAGGATATACCATCCAAAAGCTTGGAAAATAGATGCCCTCTCATTCAACTGGAGCTCCCTAGCAATCTATGCATTCCCACCTCTGCCACTGATGACCTCAGTATTACTAAAGATCAAAGCAGAGAAGCCCAAGGGAATCATAATAGCTCCGGATTGACCCACTACTACGGAGCATATGTCACACCAGGAGGTGGGCCCTCCCCCAGTGGCCTCTACTTTTGACTCAACACAATTTCGAAACACTGCATCCAAATCTTCAGACACTGCAGCTAACAGCCTGGGAGATCCCATAAATAACTTCAGCTTAACTCTCTCCAAGGAAGTTCAGCGGATACTAACAGAGGCTCGAAGACCATCCACCAGAAAGGTTTACTTAGCAAAGTGGAAAAGATTCAGCAATTGGAATACCAGCAAGGGACATGATGCATCATTGTTGAACATCCCACTCATCTTGGAATATTTGGCAGATATGTTAAAGAACGGCCTCTCATATTCTTCCATAAAGATACATGCATCTGCTATTTCAGCTAGATACAACACTGATCCTCCTGTTTTCTCTCACCCCTTACTAAGACAATTCCTCAGGGGAATCAAGAACATTAAGCCACCAAGAAAGGCCCCAGTGCCAGCCTGGGACCTCAAATATTTCTTAGAAAAACTGACTCTATCTCCTTTTGAGCCAGCAGCTTCAGTTGACTTGCAATTTCTCTCATGGAAGACAGCTTTCCTGTTGGCAATTACCTCAGCAAGAAGGGTTTCGGAGCTACAGGCCCTAATGGCAATACCACCCTTTATTATTTTTCACAGAGACAGGGTTTCATTAAGGACCAACCCTACTTTTATGCCAAAGGTGGTATCTAGGGTTTCTTTAAATCAAGCCATTCATCTGCCTGCTTTCTTCCCCAATCCTGAGAATAAGGGGGAAAGACTTTTGCATACCTTGGACATTCACAGACAACCGATACTACCTGGACAGAACCAAGGCCAGTAGGAAGTCTGAACAACTTTTGTAGCTTACGCCCTGCAGTCCAAGGAAAAGCAATCTCAAAACAGACTATTTCTAAATGGATTGGACATTGCATCAGATTCTGTTATTCCTTTCATGGAAAGACTGTTCCAGCCAATGTCAGACCACATTCCACCAGAGCGACAGCCACCTCTACAGCATTCTTAAGAGGGGTGCCTACCAAGGACATTCTAGAAGCTGCTACATGGAGCTCCGTGCATACATTCTCCAAACACTACAATCTCCCTCTATATTCCAGATCCAGAGCAGGCTTTGCTTCGGCAGTCCTGCAAGGTTTGATTGCCACACCATCTCTTTCCTAGAGCATACCTCCTCCCCCAGCTAAGCTATGGTATTCTACCCACATGTTATGACTACAGTTGCATTCTTGAAGGACATAATACAGTTTTGTACCTACCATAAATGTAGATGTCCGATAGACATGCAACTGCAGTCGGATTTTCCCTCCCTCCATACCCCTCTATGCCTAGGGTCCACTCCTATCCCTGTTACTCTTAGCTGGGGATATCTGTTATGGTGTATTTGTTTTATTGCTCATTTATTTGTTTGGAATCCTGTTGTCTTCCAATTTGATTACAGCCTTCCTTGGAGGGCACCTGGCATCTGGGGCAAGAAACACTGAAGAAAATGGCGTCGGCTGATGCTTATGTACTCCAGCCGCTCTGACGTCGGAGAGAAATGCGACATCAGCCGACATTGGACCCAGACTTTGGAATCCGGCCGACCGAGGGCTGCCTGAGGCAGGACAACCCCCACATGTTATGACTGCAGTTGAATGTCTATCGGACATCTACATTTATGGTAGGTACAAAACTGTACTTTTTTTTACCTTCTCTGCAATTGAGAATACTTTGGCTTCCACTCCGATATTCTTATTTCTTCATCTGTTTCACTGTATATATTGTACTGTCTATTGGAGACACTTCATCTCCATTACCTCAAGCTTCCTGAGCTGCTCCACCTTAACTGTCCAGGTTTCTCAACTATACAGTAGCACTGGTTGCACCACTGTTTTGTACTCGTTACTTTTCTTTCTTTGTCATTCTTTCTTGCAATGCTCCTGACACTTTGTACCAGTTGGATTCAGCACTTCTTTGATCACCTCTTTTGGACTTCCCTTCTCAACCACCCCTCGCAGATACTTGGCACTGTTAGCCTGTTCCACTCTAAACCCTTCTGTCAATTTTCAGCTTATTCTGATTTCCCCTATTTGCTGCTATGAGGCCACAGTCTTGTCTTTACTCAGGGGCATCCCATGTGCCTTCAGTTTTGCATTCTAGTCTTCTGGCATTTGCTGAAGTTTTTTTCAGAGTCTATTTGAAGAGCTACCTTGTTTTGTATACAGCAACTTTGATCTGTCCCACCAAGCTGTTTGCGGAGGTAGTCCCAACAGCTTTATGAACATGAGTAGGCTCAGAGCTGAACCTTGATGGGCACCCATACCCACTAGAAAACCTCTCAAAGTCCGAACTCTTTTCTTGGCCCTTGTATATAACCTGCACTAATTCTACCAGTATTTCTTGGACTTCATACATTGCAGGACTGCCCAAATCAGCTTTCCTGAGACCTTGTCCTTGCTTTCTCCAAATATAGGAATGCCTAGATAGAGACTTCTCATCTCCAGCTTTTCCATTATCTGCCTCAGTGTGAACTTCAAGTCCATTGTACCGAATCCTAATCTGAATTGCTCATCGCTCATCTTACATTCTACTCTGCATATTTATTTAGCAGTCACTGCCCATCACTTGTTTTTGCCGCTTGACAGGAGTTTGATAGCTCTCTTCTCCTCACATATGTGATTATCTCTCTTGTTTTCATACACTGGCACTAGATGCATGTTCTTCAGTTGTTTGTGATCTGCATTTCCCTGCATACTGCAAGACGTACCCTCAGGAGCCATTTCTTATTTAATGCACCCATTGTCTTGATCATATCTATCACAGCTTCATCTCTAACTTTTACTTTACCTGCCTTTGTTTTCCTTATTGGATTCCATTCTGATAGGTTGGGTTCTTCCTCTTTCAGCATGCGTTTCTATGCAGCATTGCAATTTCTGAGGTTTTCATTATTCAGATACTACTTTGAATTATTCCTTCAACCTGCAGTTGCCATTTGGCCTGGTGAGCAGATTGTTGCTGGTGGCCCTCATGAATAGCGTCTGCCATCTGTCTTCATTATCTTTCTGTCATTGCTTTGAAACCTGATCAGGCTTCATTGTGCCATCTGCTCAGTTACTTTTCAGAAACTGGTGTAGTTTCTCATTTGCTTGCTGCTTTGTCATTGTAACTTCTCTCTCAGCTTCATAATTAGACGGACAGTATTTCTTCTTGGCCTGTTTTATCTCCCACTTATTCCTGTACTCCTTTTGATTACTTCTTGGACCTCTGAATTTCACCACCAGCTTTCCTTGTATACCTTTTTTCCGTATGTGACTCTCTTGCATGTTTGATTTGTTGCCTTGACATATTTTGACATGCTACCATTGCTCTTTGGATTCACCTATTTTATTTGTCCTTGGGTACTAAGCCTTAATTATTTCCTTGATCTCCTTTGCTTTCACTCCAGTCACCTTCAAGGTCTTCAGTAATAGTGCCTGATCTTGGAACCTTCTTTGGCCACTATGTGCAGCTGGTTGTGTTCACCAGTGGTTTGTGCTGGAGGCTGGCCATTTCACTAGGGAAGAATTTGACATCTTTGACTCCAGCGTCCTTTCTTTGCTAGGAGAACGTCAATCTGAGTTTAAAGCTTTGTGCTCTTGTGAGAGTCTCAGTTGGTGATTCATGTGTTGGCCATTCATTTTTTTTTTTAACACCAAACAGAAGTCTAGAATGGTCTTATTTGTGTGGACCCAGACATTTTTCATAGCCCATTCATTCAGGTCCCCATTATCAAGACCAACGTATTTATCCAGTTCTGTCAAGGAAGTTGTGCAACGTCTACTTAAATGTTCTCTCTTCCTCACCATTGTGGTCCTTCTGCGGAGCATAAGTTAAAATAATGAAGACTGCCATGTCTTTTTACTGGATTATGATTGCCATGCATATGTCGCTGATTCTTACAACCCTTAGTGTCCTCAAAAAACACAACAGTTCCCACACAATTTCTAGTTTGCTCTCCCCTGAGTGGTAGATTCTGAGTCCCTGGCTGAAAGATTTATCTGTTTGTAAAGTGCCAAACCACAGGTATCAGACAACTCTATCTGTATCATGCACATTCAGCATAAAAGTTACCAGAATTCTTCTAGTTAATTACATGTATTAATGCAGTGAACAGCAAAACAGAAATTTTATCACAAATAATTTCTGTTACAGTGGATGTAGTGCAGATGTAAACGTAGTTAAAATCACTTGTAACAACTGTCAGACATCTGATTTGAAGTGACACTAGGCTTGGAATTAATTTCTGTCTTGAAGATTCACAAGTCTTATACCTTCCCTCTGTAGCTTTCACACATTTTCTCAGCCTTGATTCCCAGGCCTTGTAACCATCAGTATTAACAATATTACTTATTAGCAGTGATGGGAGTAATATATTACAATATGTAATATATTACAATTTCTAGTAACTAGTAATATAACTAGGTACTTTTTCAAAATAGTAACTAGTAATAGTAATATAAGCCTCCTAAAGAGTGATATAAAACTTACAGGGTCCCTGTATAGTATGGTTAGTAATCAGATGTTAGGAGGCAATAGACACTTTGAAGTGGCAATTTGGATAAAAAATTACAACATAATGTTGGTGCAACTCATAGCACGTAGCATTCATAATAGATTAGAATTCGTCCTGAGCAAAATTTACTTCCATTTTTTTTAGCACTGCAAGGAGGTGAAAGCTAATTATGACCAGACTCCAGGCCTGCTGTGATACTGTGGGACTGTCACCCACTAAAACATCCCCTAACACTGGGACAATTCTAGCCTGCTAGAGATCATATCCTTACCTTGCAGTATAATAGACATTGGTTCTTCATACCACCATCAGTCGGAATCAAACTCATCAGTTGAGCACCCGATACCACTGCACCAAGCAAGACTCGAGTGGATCTGTGATCAACCAACTTTTGTCTTGACACTTTGTTCTACTTAAAAAAAATGTTCGGGTCTCGATTTTTAGTTGCTGAAAATAGACAAAATGTGTGAGGTTTTTATAGGTCTTGTGCTGCTGGCTGGTTTGATTTAATCATTATCTGTGACTCTGTAGCTATAGAGACTAGTCTTCTCCTTTTGGCTGTGCCGGTTAGGGATCACCACGGTGGATCATCAGTCTGCAGAACAAGTGGCAGTGGAGTTCTACATTGTCAAGTTGCCAGCCCAGCGCCCAACCTTCTTCAGAAGGCTCACGCATGCACACACTCGCACCAAAGGCAGATTTAGAATGTCTAATCCACTTGCAGCATGTCTTGGGAATGTGGGAGGAAATTGTAAAACCCTGAGGAAACCCACTCGAGCGCAGGGAGAGTAGATCATAGTGTGTGTATTGAACTTTTAAAGCCACTGTAGTTCATGGGCACATGCATATAAAGTACTGAGCACATGCAAGTAGAGTCCCATTTTGTGTAAGCAGCTGGCGTGAAAGCATGTATGTGTGTAGCAGTCAGTTACCTAGTTCATTTAAGTTTAATGTAACAGTCATCCATCCTGATGTTTGTGTGTAATAAATATCTTAAACGAACACCCAAGCTTCATCATCCTATTTGAATACACAAGACGAGTGACATGTCAGAATGGGATCTGAAGTCAAAACGTCTTAAAACCATGAGGTGCACAGTCAGAAATGGAGGAATATACAAGAATGGTACAAATGACTCGTAAACAGGTCAGAAAATCTTTCCAGTTTCTTAAACTCATTTAAATGCTGATTCCCTCAATTAATATAAAACAAAGCATTCTAAACCAATTACTGAATAAACAAAATGTTCAAAATTGCGACATATTGAAAAAAGTACTTGAAATAATTACGAAAACATTTGAAACAACTGCATCATATAAAATGTTCAAAAAAGAGACGACAACTGTATTTTTTTTCACAGTCTACTTTTTTGCATTAACTAAAGCTATTCAAAATATCTAAAGTTTGCAAAGTGTTGGCAGTGTGTGCAGTATTACAGTACAGTCTTTTCCAAGAGTAAAGTTATTTCAGAGAGTCTGTTGTGCATTTGAATATAATTACAAGTACCTGGTGTTTTTGACACTTGGCATGACAGAGGGATTTCACAGATCTGGTCCTCTTGTATTTGATGATAATATTGCTGAAAATTGGAGTGTGTTTGTGCAAGAGTATGATATTTTCATACAGGCTGCTTTTTCTGATAAAGACGCATATACAAAAGCATTTATTTTGCTCAATTTAGCTGGTTCAGAAGCCATTGAGAGAGAGAGCATTCATTTGTGCATGCACCTGCTGTTTATGCAGAGGAGGGGAAAGACTGCCATAGTGTGGTACAGGCTGAAATGCGGGAAGACTGAGTGCTTAAAATGTAAATTTAGAGAAATTGATGATTTAGAGAAAACAATGATAAAACAGTAAAAACTGCAAAAAGTTCCAAGCCATCAGCGAAGCAAAAATTTTTAATTCACAGTAAAATTCAGTGAAATGAAGAATGATTCTGATGAAGTTTGTTATACTCTGACTCAAGCGCTCAATTTCATTTGATTTTACTGTGAATTAAGAGTTTTTGCTTCGCTGCTGGCTTGGTACTTTTTGCAGTTTTTACTGTTTTCTTATAGAAAAGTACACGAATATGCTTACGAATGAGAAGAACATGCTTGCAGCTTCTTCCAGCACAAATGTTGATAGTATGCACCACAAGGTTAAGGTATAGGCCAAAGGGTGTGGCTCCCACAATGAAACCCAGGGCAGCTTTAGTAAAACCCAGGGCATACACAGCAAAGCTGAAAGGTGATTTTGCAAAACCCATGGTAAGCCTTATAGTGAACTGTTGTAATTGTGGAGGCAGTCATGAGCCTAAGAAAGAAAAGTGCTTAGCTTTTGGTCAGCAATACCACAGATGTAAAAAGTGGAATAATTTCAGAAAGCTTTGTAAATCTAGAGAGACACATTCTTTTATTAAGAGAGCATTCCAAGAAGCAAGTTGATCAAATAGAAAGCTACAACCCTACTAAAGGTCAATGCAATAGATTTGCTGGCAAAGAGCTAAGTATTTTGTACTGTACTGATTAATGGGGAGACCTGTAGAGCTCAAAGTTGATACTGGTTCAAACTGCAATGTTATATCAGCAGAAATGTTTGCTAAGGTAAAAGCAGGTGAAAAGCTTTATTTGGCAAAGTGTGTGAAGCTTGTTGCTTATGGTGGTGAAGAGATTCATACTGAAGGGTCAGTAGTGCTTTCATGCTATTCTGCTGGGGACAGCCATGACTTGCAGTTTTACATAGTCAAAAGACGTTCAGTTATTGTTAGGCCTCAAAGATAGTTTGAAAATGGGACTGATTTCATTTAATAAGGAAGTCAGTCATGTAAACATCAAACAGCAACAAAGGTTTCACACAGAATATTTTTTTTGGATATGCTGAGATTTTCAAAGATGTGCTTGGCAAACTCCTAGTTGTGTACTCCATGACGTTAGACCACTAGGGTAAGCCCAGTTGTCAGACCAACACGGAAGGTTCCAGTAGCAATGCAGGGCAAAGTAAAAACAGAGCTAGACAGAATGGCACATTTAGGAGTAATTTTTCCACTTATAATCTACCCAGTCATTTCTTTGAATGTGAGATATTCTTTGTGTTTCACTGTTGCAGTCATCACACTTGGGTTATCTGCCTGCAGGTAGCCCTCAGTCGGCCCGAATACCAGAGTCTTAGTATTTCTGTGTCGGATGCTGTCGCTTCTTCCATGATGTCAGGTTGTCAGGGGTATAAAAACAGGCAGCCGATGCCATTACATCAGTCTTTCTTGCCGAGGAGGAGCCCAAAGGAGAAGCAGTTCGCAAGTGCTGGTCGGCCGCTACCTGAAATTTTTTCGAGTTGGTAATCCTGAAGTCTTCTAAAGCTAAGTACCCCATTGGGGATCCTTTTTTCTTGCTCTAACCGATGTAAGAAAACGTTAACAATTGTCTTGCCTGTGGAAAGTAAATACCTCACAGAGATTTTCGTTCTTACTGCGTCACCTGTTTAGGCCCAGACCATGATGTCCCTCACTGTCGGTTTTGTGCCTTAACGCCCGAACCATTCATCATCGGGCTATTTTTGTTGCTAAATTCTTTTGCTCTCGATCTCCGTATTCCAAAGTGGGTTCGGTAAGCCATCCGACAACTGATCTTCCGAAAAGAACGTAAGTATAAAGACAGTGACAGACCGCATAGGTCCAAAACTGCCGAAGACTCTTCCGTTAAGCTAGTCGTCAGTCTGCCAGTACTCGGTGAGGTACCTTTGCAGCCCCTGATGCCCGCTTCTATTAATTTGCAGGTCTCTGCTGAGACCCGTTTGGAGTCTGTTGTGCCATGACATGATGCTTCGACTATGGAACCAACGGGTGTCTCTACCTTGGATGGGTCCAGAGCTGCTGTGCAGGCACCAGCTTCTGAGGGTGTTTTCTGACCTACTGATGTTCAAATCAAACTGACTTCTTTTTTAGCCAAAACTAGCGAGTTTCTTAGGCCCAGAGTACGCACTACACCTAGAAAACCGAAGGCCAAAGTGCATGCTCAGGCCCCCATGCCACAAAAACAAATGCTTAGAATGGCTGAAGACCTTATAACGCTAATTAGGGGAAACCAGCCTTCCCCTGCTAAGAGATAAAGAATTCAGTTGCCTTCAGATTCTACAGACCAGGAGTCCGATGACTCTGACCTTTCTGATTATCAGGACATGCCCTTATCAGCCTATGGGGATTCAGATGCAGAGGAATACATTCCCTCTGCCGCCCCTCCAGAGGATTTCTCTTTTGGTGAAACCTTGCATACTTTGAGAGCATTTCCTTTGGGAATGCCAAGACTATCCTCAGTCCAAAAAGAGACTCGGAGAATTTTTAGAGCTACCTCAGCACAGGCCTTTAGCTGTTCCCCCTGTCCTAGATGTTGTGGATGATGTTTCCTTGGAATCCAGTCTTACTCCAGACACCTTACCTCTGGCCCGTAGGAAACCTGACAGGTGCTACCGACTACCTGATTTCCACAAGTTTCTTTTCAAGAATCCTACCGCTGATCCAGAGATCATTTCCCAGGGATCTAAAGGTATTAAGGCTACTACAGCCAAACATCCTATCCCTTCGGACAGGGATTCCAGAGCTTTAGACAGATGAGGTAAGAAGGTTTATACCTCTGCAACTCTTGCTGTGAGGGTATTGAATTTGCTAGTTTCACATGCTGAAGTACCAGCAACATATTATGGATCTCAAACAAGAAAATGGTAATATTTCCAGATTGTACAGAAAATAAAGATTTGCAAGAGCTTATGCATTCTGCAAACCACGTTAGTAATCATACTTTGCAGTGTGGTTTTGATGGCCTAGAAGCATCTTGCAGGGCTGCAGTCACTGGCTCTGTACTGAGAAGACATGCTTGACTGAAGGAGCAGACCTTGCCAGATCATGTCAAATCCAAATTACTAGACACTCCTTTAAATAAGGGCGTTTTGTTTGGCAGCAAAGCAGAAGTTGTTCTTAAAAAGATAGAAGAAAAGCTAAATCAATGCATATGGTTACAGAATTCTTACAAGTGCAACCACCTCGATTCAGTAGGCATTGCCCTTCAAAGCACTGGACCTTTCCAGCCCCCTCCAGGCCTTCACAAACAAAAGCCTGGGGAAACAGTCCACCTAGACTGCAGTCTCAAGGTATGCAGAGATCTAAGCAATGGAGTGCTCCCACTCCTAAAACAGGGATTGGTAAGCCATCTCCCTATGGGAAAAGTTCACAATTACTTCTCAACTCTACCTCCCAGCCCTGCCCAATTGCATGTGCCCCTAGGTGGAAAACTTACCCTTCATGCAAAAAACTGGATGTTCTTCGGGTTTCACTACATTTGGGTAATCTGCTGGCAGGTTGCCCTCAGTCGGCCTGATTAACAAAGTCTTGGGTCCTGCGTCTGTTGCTGTCCCTTCATCCAGGTCGTCAGGGGTATAAAACATGCAGCCGACTCCATTACATTTGTCTTTCTTGCCGCACGTTGCCCGAAGCAGAAGCAGTTAGCAAGTGCCGGTCGGCCGACTCCTGAAATTTTCGTTTTCGTGTTTCAGAAAGGAAGTCTTCAACTAAAAGCTAAGTACCCCGTTGGGGAAACTTTTTCTTGCTCCTTACCGATGTCAGTAAAAGTTAATAATTGCATTACTTGTGGGATGCAAATATCTCATAAGGATTTTCTTTTGTACTGTATTCCTTGCCTAGGCCCTGACCACAACATGCCTTGCTGTCGGTTGTGTGCTAAATTTAATCAACTCACGATTAAATGTCTGTATATTATTGTGTCTAAATATTTTGGCTCAAGATTTAATTATCCAGAAATGTTGTCTGTTGGCAATCCGACTACCGGAATACCTAAAAAATGCAAAGAAAAAGACAGAGAGACAGTTGAGGCCAAAACTGACGACACTTTTCCTAAGCCAGTCGCCGGTACTCAGTGAGGCACTTTCGCAGCCCCTGATACCCGCTACTTCTGATTTGCAGGCCTCTACTGAGACCCATTCGGAGTCGCAAGACGCTTCATTTATGGAACCTGCGGATGTCTCTACCTTAGATGGATCCTGAGCCGCTGTGCAGGCACCGGCTTCTAAGGGTGTTTTCAGGCCTACAGATTTGTATATTAGACTGATGCCATCTTCAAAACTAAGGCCAAAGTCTAAATCTATGACTAAAAAACTGATGCGTGACCCACATGTGCAGGCCCCTATGCCTAAAAAACAAATTATCAAAATGGCTGAAGATTTAATTACTCTGATCAGGGGTAGCCACCCCCTCCTTACAAGAGATCTAGGCAAGACATTGATTATGAATCTTCTGAACAGGATTCTATTTCTTCTGACTCTTCTAATGAACAGGATTTGTGTATTCCTACTTATGTGTGGACTCTGATGCAGAAGATTCCATTCCTTCTGCTTCTACCCCTGAGGATTTTTCTTTTGGGGAAACTTTACATGCCTTAAGGGAGCATTTCCACTGCGAAAGTCAGGATTTCTCTGAATCTAAAAAGAGACTTAGGGATTTTCTTCTTTCTCAGTATAGGCCTTTGTCTGTACCTCCTGTTCAAGAAATTGTTGATGTTTTTTCAGAATCTAGTATGGCTCCTGATTCTCTGCCTCCGGCTCCTTGTACGCCAGACAGATACTACAGGGTTCCTGACTCCCACAAATTCCTTTTCAAAAATCCTATTGCAGGTCCTGAAACCATTTCTCAGGGTCCCAAGGGCATTAAAGTCTCTACTGCTAAAACTCCTACCCCTTCTGATAGAGATTCCAGGGCGCTGGATAGATGGGGTAAGGAGGTTTACACTTGTGCAACCTTGGCAATCAGGGCTTTAAACTGTCAATTTCATATGCTTAAATATCAACAGCATATCATGGGACTACTTAAACAGAAAATGATGTTAATCTCTGTGTGGAAAATAAAGATTTGCAGGATTTATTACATTCAGTTGAACAAGTTGGAAAACATACTGGTAATAAGGCTGAAGAAGTGTTAAAGGTGGAAGATGAAGCTACATCTATGCAAACTGTGAAAGATTTCTTACAAGTGCAATTTCCAAGATTCAGTAGGCACTGGCCTACTAAGAACTGGTCCTTTCCAGTCCCCTCGAGAGCCGCTCAAGTCAAATCAAGACATTCCAAAGGCTCCAGGTTTCAGTCACATTGAACTTTTAGGACAAAACAATGGGGTGCCTCCACCTCCAAATCGGGAAACAACAAGGCACCTCCCTAAACAGTTTCAATGACTTCCCTCTACAATCACCAAGCACTTACTTTTCAGCTGCCCCTTTGGGGGGAGAACTGGCACCTCTTGCATGAAACTGGCAACTAATTACCCAGGACAAATGGGTTCTAAATGTAGTATCCCAGGGATACAGATTTCATTTCCACACGTTGCCAATCCCAAACGGATGACCAGATCTGCCCCCAAATCAGTGGGCAGAGGCCCAGAAACAAGTTCTGTCCCTCATGAACATGGGGGCTATTCAACTCGTACCAGAAGAGGAAAAGCGACAAGGTTTTTATTCAAGACTTTTCCTTGTACCCAGAAAAGACAAATCATGGCATCCAGTTATGGACTTATCCACTCTAAACACATTTCTGGACATTCCAAAATTCAAAATGCTGACTCTTCAACAGTTACTACCTATGGTAGGCAACGATGCCTGGTTGGTAACTCTAGACTTGAAAGAGGCTTACTTGCATATCTGGCATGTGGCGGCACAGTGGTGCAGCGGTTAACATTGTCGCCTCACAGCAAGAGGTTCTCCGGTTCGATTCTTGGCTGGGGTGCCTTCTGTGTGGAGTTTGCATGTTCTCCCTGTGTTTGCGTGGGTTTCCTCCGGGTACTCCGGTTTCCTCCCACATTCCAAAGACATGCATCTGGAGCATTTCTCCCCGGTCCTCCGCTGAAAATAGGCTCTGTGGAACCTAGTCTGACTTTCCCAGTCAACAAATGTTAAATAAAATAAATAAATAAATAAATATCCCAATCAGGGAATCTTGCATAAGATACCTCCGCTTCAAAGCAGGCTACTTGCATTACCAGTTCTCTGCACTGCCCTTTGGCTTATCTACTGCGCCCAGGGTCTTCACAAAGTGCCTGGCTCCAGTAATTGCATTTTGCAGGCAAAGAAATATTCAAATATATCCATACCTGGACTATTGTCTAATTCAGGTAGAAAACAAGGACATTCTTCTAAAGCGTCTGGTGTTTGTAAAAAGAGTTCTAACTTGTCTAGGGTGCACCATAAATGAAAAGAAATCACAACTGGTACCCTCTCAAAAAAATACATTCCTGGGTGCAAGCTTGAATACAACTGCCCCGATGACTTATTTTATGCCAGAAAAGCAAATTCAATTGGTGACTTACTTCAAACAGGTGGCCACAAAAACCCTGCTATCCACAAGACAAATTCTGCAAGCCTTGGGGTTCATGGCCTCCTGCATTCTTCGAATTCCATATGCAAGACTGCATATTAGGAAACTTCAGCGGTACTTAAAATGTTTATGGAGTCAACATTGTCACAGCCTTTTAACAGTAATTCCTATCATACCTTGCCTGCAACTAGAGTTCCTATGGTGGGCAGAGGCCTGCCACCAAAACAAGGGACTGCCATTCACTCCACCTCCTGCCACCCAAACCGTAACTACAGATGCATCAGACTATGCTTGGGGGGCACATCTGGCAGGAAAGTGCATTCAGGGCAAATGGAGCCCAAATCAAATGCACCTACATATCAATCAGAAAGAGATGCTAGCTGTACAGAATGCACCAACAGCCTTCAAGGACTACCTTCATCCCGGACAACTGATACAGACAACACCACAGTAATGTGGTACATAAACAAGCAGGGGGGTACACATTCCTACCCCCTTTGCAGACTAGCCATGGCATTGTGGAACACGGCCTTGACCTACCAAATACAACTACAAGCTCAATTCCTGCCAGGAAAGCTAAATACTCTGGCAGACAAACTAAGCAGAAATCTTAGGGACCCACACGAATGGAAACTGGAACCACAAGTTTTCAACATGTTGATAGGCAAATGGAGGAGCCCAGACATAGATCTTTTTTGCCTCACCCCAGAACTATCAGTTGGACAAATTCTGCACAAGAATTCATCACAAAAAAGCTTGGAAAGTGGATGCTCTATCATTCAGCTGGAAAAACCTATCAGTCTATGCTTTTCCCCCCTCTGCCCTCCAAAGTTCTACTAAAAGTCAGACAGGACAAACCAAAAATGATTCTGATTGCTCCAAACTGGCCTCACCAACACTGGTAGCCATTCCTGCGCAATGTCACACCTTCCTCCGTGGCAGCTGTCTCAGACACCTTACCTACTGTCTCAGCAGAACTTCCAAATTCTGCACACTCAGCACTAAACTTTGAATCTTGCAGCATGGCTAATCAACTAATTTCACCCTTGCCATCCCTCGTCAAACCTGTGTTGGATGTCATTTTGGGGGCTAGAAGGCCTAGTACTAGAAAATCTTATGCTGACAAATGGAAAATATTCTGTGCCTGGAACCAGTCACAAGGAATAAGCACAGCAATGCCCAATATTCCACAGATTCTGCAATACTTAACTGAGATGCTTCACAAGGGCCTATCTTTTTCTAACATAAAAATCCCTGCCTCTGCCATTTCAGCTCATTACAACACAGAACCTCCCCTCTTCTCTCCTCTTCTGCTAAAGCATAATCTCAGAGGGGCCAAAAATTTAAGACCTCCCAGGAGAGCACCAACTCCTGCATGGGACCTCAATTTTGTTTTGGAAAAACTCACTCTCCCTCCTTTTGAGCCAGCTGGTACTGCAGACCTAAAATTTCTCTCCTGGAAGACAGCTTTCCCTTTAGCAGTCACTTCAGCTTGAAGGATTTCAGAATTACAGGTTCTTATGGCAGTGGAGCCTTTCATTATTTTTCATCCAGACAGGGTGGCTCTCTGGACCAGTCTATCTTTCATGCCTAAGGTGGTATTCAGTGTGGCTCCTAATCAGACCATTCCTCTACCAACTTTCTTTCCCAATCCACAAACCAATGGTGAGTGGATTTTGCATTCATTGGATGTATACAGACAACTTAGATTTTACTTAAGCAGGACAAAATCTCTAAGAAAATCTGAACAACTATTGGTAGCATTTGCTGCAGGGACAGAGAGAAAGGCTATTTCAGAGCAGACTATTTCCAAATGGATAAGCCATTGTATTCATTTCTGCTATATGCACCATGGTAAACCTATTCCCAAGGGGATCAGATCTCATTCCACCAGGGCAGCATCTACTTCTGCAGCCTTTCTCGGAGGGGTTCCTACCAGAGACATTCTAGAAGATGCTACCTGGAGCTCAATTCATATGTTCACCAAATATTACCATTTACCTCTCTCCTCTAAATCCAGAGCTGGCTTTGCCACTGCTGTCCTGCAGGGCTTTACAGCTGCTCCTAATGCTGTGTGAATCCATCTTCCCAACCATAGCGTTGGGACTCTACCCAAATGGAATGACTGCAACAGTGAAACACGAAGAACATAGTACAGTTGTGTACACTTAACTCTCTCTCTGATGGGTTTGTGGATAAACCTGAAAGCGCTTACATATTATAGAGCTGATTACTAATTGTTTTAATAAAAGGTCGTGAATTTGAAGAGATGTGTTGATACCAGGCATATTTATTCTTGTGTACACTTACCATAAATGTAGATGTTCGAGTGTATTCACTGTTGCAGTCCTGGATGTCCTTCAAGGATGCATCTGCAGTCATTACATATGGGTTGTCCTGCCTCAGGCAGCCCTTCGGTCGGCCGGATTCCAAAGTCTGGGTCTGGCTTCGGCTGATGTCGCACTTTCCCCGACGTCCGAGCATCTGGGGTATAAAAGCATCAGCCGACGCCATCTTCCTCAATCTTTCTTGCTACGTGGTGCCCGAAGCAGAAGCAGTTCGCAAGTGCCGGTCAGCCAGCTCCTGTGATTCAGCTACCGAAGACTTCGAAAAAGCTAAGTACCCCGTTGGGGACTCTTTCTTGCCTCAGCCGATGTCAGATAAAGTTAATAATTGTTTAACTTGTGGGAAACAAATACCTCATAAGGATTTCCACTCTTACTGCCTCCCCTGCCTAGTCCCAGACCACGACGTCTCGGCCTGCTCAGCCTGTGCTTCCTTCAACTGACGAACTCTTAGACGTCGGTTGGAGTTTGCAGAGGAATATTTTGGGGCTAGTTTTGCTTATAAGATACCGTCGGAGACTCCGACTTCGCATTTAGTTAAAAAACGGAAGGACAAGGACCGACACACGCGGACCGCGGTTTCGGCTGAAACCACGGTCAGGCCTACCGCAAGTGTCTCGGTCTCGGCTGAAACCGAGTCCTTGGTTCGTCCTATTACCGAAACCGCACAACCGACTACCTCGGCCCCGGAGGCCCTGGCCGAGTCGGTTATTGAATTGCCTACTGAAACCGGTGTCCAGGAACTTTCCGACACCATTCCTTTAGACAAGTCTACTCCTGCACGTGGTGCAGCCAGACCCCCTGCTTCCATGTCCATTAAGGCTTTCTCTAGGGCTAAAGCTGCTAAATTCACTAAAGCCTTGCCTCCCAAGGTTTCCTCTCAGAGACCTTCTACTGGCTCTTAGATTTTTAGCCTAGCAGAGGATCTGATCTCATTAATTAGAGGTTCCCAACCTCATCCGGACAGGGGCTCTCAACCACCTCCAGACAAAAGGCCCAGGGTTGAGCCCTCTGACCCCCAGTCCTCAGATGAGTCCACTGATGGCTCTGCTCTGTCAGACCACCAGGAGGAGGCTTATTCGGCCTACGAGGATTCTGATGCTGAAGAATCTATTCCCTCGGCCTCCCCTCCTGAAGAGTTTTCCTTTGGAGAGACATTACACTCTATGAGAGAACATTTTCAATGGCAGGGTCAGGAAGTTTCTGATTCTAGAAAGAGATTAAGGACCTTTTTACATTTACCTCAGCATAGGCCTTTAGCTATACCTCCTGTTTTGAATGTGATTGATGATGTGTACTCTGATGCTAGTACAGCCCCTGACTCTCTCCCTCCGGCTCCTGCCAAACCTAATAGGTACTACAGGGTCCCGGACTCACATCTACACCTGTACAAGGCCCATTCTGCTGATCCAGAAACTATTTCCCAGGGCCCAAAAGGGGTTGCAGCTGCCACTGCTAAAAATCCTCTACCCTCTGAAAGGGACTCCAGAGCATTAGAGAGATGGGGTAAGAAAGTGTATACTTCTGCAACTCTTTCCATGAGGGCATTGAATTGTCAATTTCATATGATACAGTACCAAGAGTATTTGTTAGATGAATTGCATAAGAAACTGTCCTCTTCTGAACCCCTTGATCAAATCCCTTCAGGATCTGGTGCATAACTCCCAGCAGGTTAGTAACCATTTCTTGCAGTGTGGTTATGATGCATTGGAAGCTTCATGTAGGTCAGCTGTGACAGGTGCAGTTATACGTAGGCATGCCTGGCTGAAGGAACAATCTCTGCCAGACCATGTTAAGGCTAAGCTTTTGGATGCTCCTATGGAAAAGCAAAAATTATTTGGTTCCACGGCTCAAGAGGTTTTAAAGAAATTTGAAGAAAAGGCAAAATTTGTGCAAACAGTCAAAGACTTTCTGCAAGTCCAACCACCGAGATTCAGCAGAAATTGGCCTACTAAGAATTGGTCCTTTCCGGACTCAGACAGATCTCAGAGAGGCAGGAATAGGCGTGCCAGAGGTAGAGGGCAAGCTAGAGGCTCCTACAGAGGCAGTCAGTGGCAGCCTCCCAACCAGAGAGGTAGTGCAGGAACTACAACTGCTACATCAGGACAGACTCAATGACTTTATTTTGACTCCACCGACCAGGGCTCAATTAGAAGCACCTTTGGGCGGAAAGCTTTCTTTATTCCAAAAAAATTGGCACAGCATTACAAGGGACACATGGACACTGCAAATAATAGACAAAGGATACAGGTTCCATTTCCACACATTGCCAAAAAGAAAAGGCATGCTAGACCTGCCACCAAATCAGAGGGCAGAGGCTTTGAAGCAAATTACCAACTTAATGCAAATGAAAGCCATAGAAAAGGTACCTCTTTAAGAACAAGGCCAAGGATTTTACTCCAGATTATTCCTTGTTCCAAGAAAAGAAAATCAATGGAGGTCTATTCTCGACTTGTCCGCACTGAATGCTTACCTCATTGTGCCAAAATTCAAAATGCTGACTCTACAGCAACTCCTTCCCATGCTGGGCAAGGGGTCTTGGCTGGTGACTCTAGACCTCAGAGGCATACCTGCATGTCCCTATTCGACAAAGCTGCAGAAGACACCTCAGATTTCTTGCAGGGTCAGAGCATTATCAATTCTCAGCATTACCCTTTGGCTTATCTACTGCGCCCAGAGTATTCACGAAATGCCTGGCATCAGTAATTGCACACTGCAGACTTCAGGGGATTCAAATCTACCCATATCTGGACGACTGCCTTATACAAGCGGACAGCAAGCAAACTTTGTTAAAGGACTTGGACTATGCCATCCACCTGCTACAGGCCTTGGGATATACAGTCAACATCCACAAATCAAGAATGGTTCCATCACAAAGAATAACTTTTCTGGGTGCGGATCTAGACACAACCACCCAAATGGCCTTTCTCACAGAAGAAAGACAAAAACAACTACCGGATTACTTCAAGAATCTGACAAGACAAACTCAGCTGACTGCAAGGAAAATCCTGCAGGCCCTGGGTTACATGGCATCTTGCATTCTTCTGATTCCGAAAGCAAGACTGCATATGAGAAAATTACAATGGTACCCAAGAAGTTTATGGACTCAGCACAGTCACAGCTTAGAAACTTTGATACCACTCATTCCATGCCTTCAGAAGGAATTTCTGTGGTGGGCTCAAGCCTGCCAGTCGAACAACGGGTTGCCCTTCAGCAAGCCAAGAGCCAACCAAACCATCACCACGGACGCTTCAGACCAAGGTTGGGGAGCACACATGGAGGGCAGATGTATCCAAGGGCTATGGTCACAAAGAGAGCTGCGCATGCACATAAACCAAAAGGAAATGCTGGCAGTGATACACGCAATCGAGGCCTTCAAACCTTTCCTTCAACAAGGCCACCTGCTCATAAGGACAGACAACACCACAGTTATGTAGTACATAAACAAGCAAGGAGGCACCCATTCCTACCCTCTTTGCAGACTGACAATGAACCTATGGGAACTTGCCTTGAAACTCAACATACAGCTACAGTCCCAGTTTGTGCCAGGGAAAGACAATATACTGGCAGAAAGCTTAAGCAGAATTACCATGGATGCACACGAATGGATGCTGCACCCAGACATCTTCTTACTCATCACACAATCATGGGGAAGGCCGGAAATAGATCTGTTCGCTTCCCCCCACAATCATCAACTGAGGAAATTCTGCTCAAGGACATACCACCCACAAGCATGGAAAGTGGACGCTCTCTCTTTCAGCTGGAAAGCTCTTACAGTGTATGCTTTCCCACCTCTCCCATTAATGATCAAGGTCCTACTGAAGATCAGGACAGAGCAGCCCAGAGTGATTCTGATAGCTCCAAACTGGCCAAGACAGCACTGGTACCCACTGTTAAAGAGCATGTCACAGACGAAACCATGGACTCTCCCCCTATGCCCACTCCTACTGATGCAGCACAATTTCAGGACTCTGCACTCCAACCTGAAAACCTTGCAGCTAACTGCCTGGAGAATTCCATGACTCTTCCTCAGGATAACCTATCCCAGAGAGTGAAGGATATTATTATGGAAGCTCGCCGGCCTTCCACAAGGAAGGCTTATTCAGCAAAATGGAAAAGATTTCACACCTGGAACACAACAAAGGGCCTAGATGTGACAGTGATGAACATGGCACATATACTGGAATATTTGGCAGAATTGTTCCACACTGGCCTGTCTTACTCTTCCATTAAGATACATGCCTCAGCAATCTCAGCAGAATACAATGTTAATCCACCTGTCTTCTCTCATCCTCTCCTAAGACAGTTTCTAAGAGGAATCAAAAACATCAATCCTCCAAGGAAACCACCTCTACCTACTTGGGACCTTAACTTCGTGTTGGAAAAACTAACACTTCCTCCCTTTGAACCAGCAGCATCGGCAGATCTACAGTTTTTGTCTTGCAAAACTGCCTTCCTTCTGGCCATAACCTTAGCAAGAAGAGTATCTGAGTTACAAGCTTTAATGGCAGTCCAGCCATTTCTTATCTTTCATCAGGACAGAGTTTCTTTGAGGACCAATCCTACATTTATGCCAAAGGTGGTATCCAGGGTATCTTTGAACCAAGCTATTCACTTGCCTACATTCTTCCCACAACCAGAAAATAAAGGGCAGAGACTTCTGCACACCCTGGACATACACAGACAATTGCGCTACTACTTGGACAGAACTAAAAGTTACAGAAAGACTGACCAGTTGTTTGTAGCATATGCTGCTGGGGCACAAGGAAAAGCAATTTCCAAACAGACAATTTCAAAATGGATAGGAAATTGCATTCGTTTTTGTTACTCCTTTCATGGAAAAACTGTGCCAGCTAACATTAGACCTCATTCCACGAGAGCCACAGCCACCACCACAGCCTTCCTAAGAGGGGTGGCTACCAAGGACATTTTAGAAGCTGCTACATGGAGCTCCATGCATACATTTGCCAAGCATTACAATTTACCTTTATACTCCAGATCCAGAGCAGGTTTTGCTATGGCAGTCCTGCAGGGTATCTTAACTACACCATCCTTTACTTAGTACCTCCACCCCCAGATTGGCTATGGTATTCTACCCATATGTGATGACTGCAGATGCATCCTTGAAGGAATTAGTACAGTTTTGTACCTACCATAAATGTAGATGTCCGATAGGTATGCATCTGCAGTCAGGTTTACCCTCCCTCCTTCCCCTCTGTGGTATTCCTAGGGTGCTTACCCCTCTATTAGCTAGCTGGGGGAATCTATTATGGTGTATTTGTTTGTATATACATGTATATATATTTTTGCAAATGTTTGGAATTTTATTGCATTTCTCCAAATTTAGCCTTCCTAGAGGGCACCTGGCATCTGGAGCAAGAAAAACTGAGGAAGATGGCGTCGGCTGATGCTTTTATACCCCAGACGCTCTGACGTCGGGGAAAGTGCGACATCAGCCGAAGCCAGACCCAGACTTTGGAATCCGGCCAACTGAAGGGCTGCCTGAGGCAGGACAACCCATATGTGATGACTGCAGATGGATACCTATCGGACATCTACATTTATGGTAGGTACAAAACTGTACTTTACCCACCCTCCAGCCCCCTGTTTTTCTCTTACTATACCTCTCCTTTCTTTTACTATGCTTAAAAGCCTTTTTGGTGTATATGCTTTTGTTTGGAGGTATATTTTCTGTGTTTTAAATTATATATATATATATATATATATATATCTCCCCATTTGGAGGGCACCTGACATCTGGGCCAAGAAAAACTAATGCAATGGCATCTGCTGCATGTTTTGTACCCCTGACGACCTGACGCCATGGATGAAGGGACAGCAACCGACACAGGACCCAAGAGTTTGTTAATCAGGCTGACTGAGGGCAACCTGCCAGCAGATTATCCAAATGTAATGACTGCAACAGTGAATACACTCCAACATCTACATTTATGGTACGTGTACACAACTGTACTATGTTCATCACTCAGGACCGATGGCTTTTCAACATTATATCACAGGGGTACAAATTTTATTTCTATTCACTACCAACTCCAAGCAGGTTTCCAGGCCTTCCTCCAAACCAGTAGGCAGAGGCTCAAAACCAAATTCTTTCCCTGCTCAACATCAGAGCTATTCAGCCTGTTCCGGAAGAACAAAGGGGTAAGGGTTTCTACTCCCAGACCTTTCCTGGTACCCAGTAAAGAGGGCTCTTGGTGCCCAGTCCTAGATCTTTCAATTCTAAACACCTTCCTGATGGTCCCAAAATTCAAGATTCTTACCCTGCAACAGCTTCTCCCTATGTTAGCCAAGGATGCCTTGTTAGTCACCCTAGACTTACAAGAAGCTTATCTGCACATCCCCATCAGGGAATCATGCAGAAAATATCTACGTTTCAGGGCAGGATCTATGCATTATCAGTTCTCTGCACTTCACTTTGGCTTATCTACTGCTCCCAGAGTATTGACAAAATGCCTGGATCCAGCCGTTGCATACTGCAGGCAGAGAAATATCCAAATTTACCCATACTTGATTCAGGCGGACAGCCAGGAATTGCTGCTTCAGCACCTAGCATTTGTAAAAAGTCTTTTCACTTCTTTGGGGTACACCATCAATGAAAAGAAATCACAACTGGTGACCAGTCAAAAGATTGTATTCCTGGGAGCAAGCTTGGACACAACTTCCCAGATGGCATTTCTCACTTCAGAAAAGCAAGTCTATCTGACAGACTACTTCAAGCAAATGGCCACCAGAACCCAGCTAACTGCAAGCCCTAGGGTTCATGGCCTCATGTATTCTGCTAATTCCATATGCAAGACTGCATATGAGGAAACGTCAATGGTACTTAAAAAGTCTTTGGTGCCGACATTCTCAGGACCTGAAAACAGTCATTCCTATCATAGCTTGTCTGAGGGCAGAGTTCCTTTGGTGGGCAGAAGCATGCAACCACAACAAGGGACTGCATTTTATGCTACCCCACGCCGCCCAAGCCCTGACCACAGACACATCAGACTACGCCAGGGGGTCCCACATGGCTGTCAGCTGCATTCAGGGCCAGTGGAACTCAAGCCAAATTCTCCTGCACATCAACCAAAAGGCGATGCTAGCTGTACAGAAAGCTCTGAACATTTTCAACTACCTAATCGTTCCAGGACAACTGCTAATAAAAAACAAGACAACATCACAGATGTTCATCGTGTTTCACTGTTGCAGTCATGACTGTAGGGTTCTCCCCTGCCGGCAGGCAGCCCTCGGTCGGCCAGAATCCCAAAGTCTGGGTCCGGCGTCGGTTGTTCAACTCTGCTCCCTGACGTCAGAGCGCCAGGAGTATAAAGCTGACAACTGACGCCATCTTCTCCAGTCTTTCTTGCCATGCGGTGATAGCAGTTCGCAAGTGCCGGTCGGTAGACTCCTGACGAATATTTCTACTTATTTCGGTCCGAAGATTTTCTTCTCCACTCAGCTAAGTACCCCGTTGGGGAAACTTTTTTCTTGCTCCACTCCGATGTCATAAAAAGTTAATAATTGTATTTCATGTGGGAAGCAAATACCTCATAAGGATTTTCATTCTTACTGTATTCCTTGCTTAGGCCCTGACCATGACGTAGCTAGTTGTCGGTTTTGTGCTAGATTTAATCAGCGTACAATCAAGCGAAGGTACAATTTTGCTTTTCATTACTTCGGTAGGCGCTTTAACTACAAAATGTCGTCGGACACGGTTCCATCTACCGGAGTTCACAAGCGTCGCAAGGATAAAGACAGGCCTCCGAAGTCCAAATCTGATGATAGCGCACACGTGGAGCCAGCTTCAGGTTCAGCCGTCGTCAGTGAGGCGCTTTTGCAGCCCCTGTCGTCGGCCATTTCAGAACCGATGGCCGAAACGGACTCTCATGAGGAGCCAATCAGGCCTTTAAATATCTCTGTTGCAGGACCTTCGGACAATGCTCCTTCGGATGGGCCCGGAGCCGCTGTGCAGGTACCAGCTTCCGAAGGGGTTTTCAGGCCTACTCAGCTTCAAGTAAAGGCAAAGCCAAAGACAAAGGCAAAGACTCCTTCTAAATCAAAGACTTCAGCACAGGCCTCTTCTGAACCGGCTCCCAAGTTACAGAAACAGTTACTCAAGATGGCGGAGGATTTACTCACAATGATTAGGGGTTCTCATCCCCCTCCAGATAAAAGGCCAAGGCAGGATGTTTATTATGATTCCTCTGATCAGGCTTCTGTTTCCTCAGATCTCCTTCAAGAATGCAACTGAAGTCATAACATATGGGTTGTCCTCCTGCCTCAGGCAGCCCTCGGTCGGCCGGATTCCAAAGTCTGGGTCCGACGTCGGCTGATGTCGCATTTCTCTCAGACATCAGAGCGGCTGGAGTACATAAACATCAGCCGACGCCATCTTCTCCAGTCTTTCTTGCCGCGCGGTGCCCGAAGCAGAAGCAGTTCGCAAGTGCCGGTCGGTCAGCTCCTGTATTCTTCGAATCTGAAGTCATCAAAAAAGCTAAGTACCCCGTTGGGGACCTTTTCTTGCCTCAGCCGATGTCAGAAATTACTGAAAAAGTAAATAATTGTTTGTCTTGTGGTAAACAAAACCTCATAAGGATTTCCACTCTTACTGCCTTCCTTGCCTTGGCCCAGACCACAACGTCTCGGCCTGTGCCGCCTGTGCTCGCTTCAATAAGCGCACTCTCAGGCGCCGGGCGGAGTTCGCTGAAGACTTTTTCGGCGAAAAATTTGATTATAAAATGCCGTCGGAACTACCGACATCGCAGACTCCCAAGAAACGAAAAGACCGGGACCGACATCCTCGGCCCGCGTCTTCCACCGACAACATGCCAAAACCTACCACGAGTGCCCCGGTTCCCTCTGAGGTGGTTATTTCACCGCTCCGAACCGAAGACACCGCATTACCGATACCTCTGATTCCGGAGACCACACCGACGCCAGTTATTGACTTTCCTCCGGATACTGAAACTGAGGAAATGCCCGAGACCATTGCTGTGGATAAGGTCACTCCTGCACGTGGAGCTGCTAGGCCTCCCATGTCCATGTCTATCAAGGCCTACACACGTGCTAAGGCAGCCAGCAAGACCAAGCACCTTACTGCTAAAGCCTTACCTCAGCCTACTCCTGAAACACAAATCATGACTATGGCCGCAGACTTAATTTCCATGATCAGAGGTTCCCAGGCCCATCCAGAGAGAGGATCCCAGCCTCCTTCTGATGAGGCCCCGGGTTGAACCCTCTGACCCTCTCCCTTCAGATGAAGATTCTGAGGACTCTGTTCACTCTGATAGCCAGGAAGAGCCCTTCCAGACCTATGAGGACTCGGATGCAGAGGATTCCATCCCCTCAGCCTCCCCTCCTGAGGATATTTCTTTTGGGGAAGTTCTGCATTCCATGAGGGAACATTTTAAGTGGCAAGGCCAGGAATATTCTGATTCCAGAAAGTGCCTTGGAACTTTCCTTAAAAAGCCCCAACACAGGCCCTTAGCTATACCTCCTGTGCTTGATGTTTTGGATGATCTATACTCTGACACCAGTGTTACCCCTGATACTCTTCCTCCTGCTCCTGCCAAGCCTGACAGATATTATAGGGTCCCAGAAACACATTCTCATTTCTTTAGGGCCCATGCTGTTGATTTGGAAACAATTTCACAGGGACCGAAAGGGGTTTCAGCTACCACCTCCAAAAGTCCCTTACCTTCCAACAGGGAAGCTAGGTCATTAGAGGGATGGGGGAAGAAGGTCTACACCTCCACTACTTTATCTATGAGAGCTCTCAATTGTCTCTTTCATATGTTTCAATATCAGGATTACCTGTTAGATGATTTACAGAAAACACTGGCCTCTCCTGAACCTTTAGATAGGAAATCTTTGCAGGAGGCTGTACATAATTCTCAGCAAGTTAGCAATCACTTTCTGCAGTGTGGATATGATGCACTGGAAGCTTCATGTAGGGCAGCTATGACAGGGGTGGTCATTCGTAGACATGCATGGTTAAAAGAACAACCTCTACAAGATCATGTTAAGGCAAAACTTCTTGATGCACCCTTGGAAAAGAACAAGCTTTTTGGTGCTAATGCTAAAGATGTGTTGAAGTCCATTGAGGAAAAAGCCAAGTCAGTTCAGACAGTCAAAGATTTCTTCCAGGTTCAGCCTCCCAGATTCAGCAGAAATTGGCCTTCTAAAAACTGGTCCTTTCCTAATCCTGAAAGATTTCAAAGGGGTAAAAACAGGCGTGGCCGAGGAAGAGGGCAATACAGAGGTTCCTACAGGGGACGACAATGGCAACCAACAAACCAAAGAAGTGACGCAGGGGTTTCTCCTGCCCCACAGGGACAATCTCAATGACTTTCCTCTACTTCCGCTGACCAAGGAGCAAACAGAAGCTCCTTTGGGCGGAAAATTATCACTGTTTTCAGACAATTGACACAGATTGACAAAGGACAAATGGATTTTGGACATTATAGACCAAGGTTACAGGTTCCACTTTCATACCTTACCAAGAAAACAAGGCATGCCAAACCTACCACAAAACCAGAGGGCAGAGGCTATCAAGCAAATTTCTCTGCTTGCTCAGATCAAAGCAATAGAAAGTTCCACAACAAGAACAAGGCCAGGGGTTTTACTCAAGACTGTTCCTTGTTCCAAGAAAAGAAACTCAATGGAGACCAATACTGGATTTGTCCGCATTAAACACTTTTCTCATAGTACCAAAGTTCAAAATGCTGACTCTACAGCAACTCCTTCCCATGCTGGGCAAGGGGTCTTGGCTGATTACTCTGGACCTCAAGGAGGCATACCTGCATGTCCCTATCAGACACAGCTGCAGAAGATACCTCAGATTTCTTGCAGGGCCAGAACATTATCAATTCTCAGCATTGCCATTTGGCTTATCTACTGCGCCCAGAGTATTCACGAAATGCCTGGCTTCAGTAATTGTTCATTGCAGGCTCCACGGGATCCAGATTTACCCGTACCTGGACGACTGCCTCATACAAGCGGACGACAAACTGATTTTGACAAAAAACTTGAATTATGTCATACAATTGCTACAGGCTCTGGGATACACAGTCAACTTCCAAAAGTCAAGACTTCAACCATCCCAGCAAATTCCCTTCTTAGGAGCCAGACTAGACACAGCCTCTCAAATGGCTTACCTGACAAAAGACAAGCAAAAGAAGTTAACTCATTATTTCAAAGGTTTGGCAAAGCTCACCCAGATGACTGCAAGGAGATTCCTACAGGCCCTGGGTTACATGGCATCCTGCATTCTCCTGGTTCCATTAGCAAGACTACACATGAGAAAGCTACAATGGTACCTAAAAAGCTTATGGTCTCAGCACAGCAACAACCTAGAGACAACCATACCGCTCATTCCATGCCTACAGAAGGAATTTCTATGGTGGGCCTCGGTAAGCCAGGCAAACAAAGGTATGTCATTCAAAAAACCTCAGATAACACAGACCATGACACGCCTCAGACCTTGGATGGGGGGCGCACATAGAGGGCAGATGTATTCAAGGACAATGGTCTCCAACGGAAACACATCTGCATATCAACCAAAAAGAAATGCTGGCAGTAATGCATGCCATCGAGGCCTTTCGACAACAACTTCAGCAAGGCCACCTGCTAATACGGACAGACAACACCACTGTAATGTGGTACATAAACAAGCAGGGGGGCACCCATTCTTACCCCCTTTGCAGACTGACAATGAATCTTTGGGAAAAATCACTGAGCCTAAACATACAGTTGCAATCCCAGTTTGTTCCAGGCAAAGACAATGTGCTGGCGGACAGCCAAAGCAGGAATTTTCTAGACCCCCACGAGTGGAGGTTACATCCAGAAATCTTCATACGACTCACCTCGACATGGGGCAGGCCAGAAGTAGACCTATTTGCCTCCCACCTCAATCATCATCTACAAAAGTTCTGTTCAAGGACATATCATCCACAAGCATGGAAAACAGATGCTCTCTCATTCAACTGGAACTTCCCACCTCTGCCACTGATGACCACAGTATTACTAAAGATCAAAGCAGAGAAGCCCAAGGGGATCCTAATAGCTCCAGACTGGCCAAGACAGCACTGGTACCCACTACTATGGAGCATGTGTCTCAACAAAAAGTGGGCCCTCCCCCAATGGCCCCAATATTTGACTCAACACAACTTCAAGACAGTACATCCCAACATTCAGACGCTGCAGCTAACAGCTTGGGAGATCCCATGAATAACCTCAATCTATCTCTCTCCAAGGAAGTTCAGAGGATACTAACCGAAGCCCGAAGACCATCCACCAGAAAGGTTTACTCAGCAAAATGGAAGAGATTCAGCATTTGGAATACCAGCAAGGGTCATGATGCATCATTATTGAACATCCCTCTCATTCTGGAATATTTGGCAGATATGCTACAGAATGGACTCTCATATTCTTCCATAAAAATACATGCTTCAGCTATTTCAGCTAGATATAACACTGATCCACCTGTGTTTTCACATCCTTTGTTAAGGCAATTCCTTAGGGGAATCAAGAATATAAAGCCACCAAGAAAGGCTCCAGTACCAGCTTGGGACCTCAACTTTGTCCTATAAAAACTGACTCTACCTCCCTTTGAGCCAGCAGCTTCTGTGGACTTGCAATTTCTCTCATGGAAGACAGCCTTCCTGTTGGCAATTACCTCAGCAAGAAGGGTTTCGGAGCTACAGGCCCTAATGGCAATACCACCGTTCATAATCTTTCACAGAGACAGGGTCTCCTTACGAACCAACCCTACCTTTATGCCAAAAGTGGTATCTAGGGTTTCTTTAAATCAAGCCATTCACCTGCCTACTTTCTTTCCCAATCCTGAGAACAAAGGGGAAAGACACTTGCATACCTTGGGCATTCACAGACAACTTCGCTGCTACCTGGACAGAACCAAGACCAGTAGGAAGTCTGATCAACTTTTTGTAGCTTACGCCCCTAGAGTACAAGGAAAAGCAATTTCCAAACAGACTATTTCAAAATGGATTGGACATTGCATCAGATTCTGTTATTCCTTCCATGGAAAGAGTGTACCAGCCAATGTCAGACCACACTCCACCAGAGCTACAGCCACCTCAACAGCATTCTTAAGAGGGGTGCCTACAAAAGGCATTCTAGAAGCTGCTACATGGAGCTCCGTGCATACATTTTCCAAACACTACAACCTTCCTCTATATTCCAGATCCAGAGCAGGCTTTGCTTCTGCAGTCCTGCAGGGATTGATAGCTACACCATCTTTTTCTTAGAGCATTCCACCTCCCCCAGCTAAGCTATGGTATTCAACCCATATGTTATGACTGCAGTTGCATTCTTGAGGGACATAGTAAAGTTTTGTACCTACCATAAATGTAGATGTCCGATAGATATGCAACTGCAGTCGGGTTTTCCCTCCCTCCTTCCCCTCTATGCCTTGGGTCCACTCCTATCCCTGTTACCCTTAGCTGGGGATATCTGTTATGGTGTATCTGTTTATTGCTTGTTTATTTGTCTGGAAATCTGTTTTTCTTCCAATTTGATTACAGCCTTCCTTGGAGGGCACCTGGCATCTGGGGCAAGAAACACTGAAGAAGATGGCGTCAGCTGATGCTTATGTACTCCAGCTGCTCTGACGTCTGAGAGAAATGCGACATCAGCCGACATCGGACCCAGACTTTGGAATCCGGCCGACCGAGGGCTGCCTGAGGCAGGAGGACAACCCATATGTTATGACTGCAGTTGCATATCTATCGGACATCTACATTTATGGTAGGTACAAAACTGTACTTTTCTTCTTCTGATCAGAAATATTCTTTCCCTCCTTATGAGGATTCTGATGCGGAAGAATCCATTCCTTTAGCCTCTCCTCCTGAGGATTTTTCTTTTGGGGAAACTCTGCATGAAATGAGGGAACATTTCCACTGGGAGGGACAGGAGTATTCAGAATCCAAGAAAAGACCGAGGGATTTTCTTCTTCTACCCCAACATAGACCCCTGGCTATTCCTCCTGTTTTGGATATTGTGGATGATGCCTTTTCGGAGGCTAATTTAACCCCTGATTCTTTTCCTCCTGCTCCTGTTAAGCCTAATAGGTACTACAGGGTTCCTGATTCCAATCCGTTTTTATACAAGAATCCTACTGCTGACCCTGAAACCATTTCTCAGGGTCCTAAGGGTGTTAAGGCCGCTACTGCCAAAAATCCTATTCCTACTGAAAAGGATTCTCGAGCCTTGGAAAGATGGGGCAAAAAAGTGTACACTTCTGCTACTTTGTCCATTAGGGCTTTAAACTGTCAGTTTCATATGCTTAAATATCAGCAATTTCTCTTATCGGTCTTAAAACAAAAATTTACTTCCATTTCTGCCTTTGCAGAAGATAAGGAATTACATGACTTATTGCATGCCACTGAACAAGTTGGGAAGCATGTTTTACACTGTGGATTTGATGCCTTGGAGGCTTCTTGTAGGGCTGCGGCCTCTGGCACAGTCATTAGAAGACATGCCTGGCTAAAGGAACAGAATTTACCTGAACAAGTAAAGGCTAAATTATTGGATGCTCCTGTTCAGCATAATGTTTTGTTTGGATCTAAGGCTGAAGAGGTGATTAAAAAGATGGAGGATAAGGTGAAATCCATGCAAACAGTTAAAGATTTCTTACAAGTACAGCCTCCTAGATTTAGCAGGAATTGACCATCAAAAAACTGGTCCTTTCCCTCTTCAGACAGGCCTCAAAGGGGTAGATATAGACGCTCCAGAGGGAGGCCTCAAACACAGGCTGTTTATAGACCAAGGCAGTGGACTGCTTCTACCCCTAGGGCAGGAGAGGACAGACCAGAGTCTCAAAGGAAACAAACTCAATGACTCCCTCGGTTGGGCTGCAGGAACGTCTTGCCTGGAAGCCCCTCTCGGAGGAAAACTCTCTTTTTTTACCAAAATTGGACTCAAATAACCCAGGACAAATGGGTTTTGGATGTGATTTTAAGAGGTTACAAATTCCATTTTCATACTTTGCCAAGGTCAAACGGATGGCCAGACCTTCCAAAACATCAGTGGACGGAGGCCTTAAACCAGGTGGAAGCTCTTTTGGCTATGAATGCCATAGAACTGGTACCTCTTTCAGAGATAGGAAAAGGGTTTTACTCGAGGCTCTTTCTAGTCCCACGAAAGCAAAATTCATGGAGACCCATTCTGGATCTGTCAGTCTTGAACACCTTTCTAGAGATTCCAAAATTCAAGATGCTTACTCTACAGCAGTTACTTCCAATGCTGTCCAAAGATGCATGGATGGTGACTTTGGATTTAAAGGAGGCATATTTACACATTCCCATCAGGCAGGATCGCAGAAAATACCTCAGGTTCAAGACCGGATCGAGGCACTTTCAATTATTTGCGCTGCCCTTTGGATTATCTACTGCGCCTAGGGTCTTCACCAAATGCCTGGCTCCAGTAGTAGCTTACTGCAGACTCAAGGGAATTCAAATATACCCTTATCTGGACGATTGTCTAATTCAGGCAGACAGCAAGGATGTCTTACTCCAGCATCTACATTTTGTACAAAGCCTTCTCAAATTCCTGGGATTCTCTGTAAACGTAAAAAAGTCAAATTTGACACCATCACAAGAGATAACTTTTCTGGGTGCTCTTCTAAGCACTACAACCCAGATGGCTTTTCTGACATCCGAAAAACAATTACAGCTGGCATCAACTTTCAAGGCCTTGGCAACTGTGACCCATCTATCTGCAAGGAAATTCCTGCAGGCTTTGGGTTACATGGCCTCCTGCATCCTTCTCATACCTTATGCAAGACTACACATGAGGAAAATACAGTGGTACCTAAAAAGTGTATGGTCTCAGCATTACCGCAGTTTGGACATATTGATTCCTGTCCTTCCTTGCCTTCAAAAGGAATTTCTTTGGTGGTCCAGGGCATGTGCTCTAAACAAAGGGAAGCCCTTCCGTCTACCTCCTGCCTCTCAGATTCTAACCACGGACGCCTCGGACTATGCTTGGGGAGCCCATTTTCTGGGCAATTGTCTGCAGGGCCTTTGGACAAAGGATCCGAAGCACCTGCATATCAACTTAAAGGAGATGTTAGCCATTCAGAAAGCTCTGTTGGCCTTCAGGAATCTCATACAGCCAGGACAACTACTAATACGGACAGACACCACCACAGTTATGTGGTACATAAGCAAGGGGGATCTCATTCCTACCCCTTTTGCAGACTAGCCATGGATTTATGGAACACAGCTCTAACTTGCAATCTGGATCTTCAAGCTCAGTTTCTACCAGGAAAACAAAACTTACTGGCAGACAGTTTGAGCAGAAACCTTTCGGATCCACACGAGTGGATGCTGGACACCAAAATATTCAGGGTGATAACAGCAGTATGGGGATGTCCTCACATAGATCTGTTTGCATCCCATCTAAATCATCAGCTGCAGATTTTTTGCACCAGGACATTCCACAGAGAGGCTTGGAAAGTGGATGCCGTGTCATTCAGTTGGAGGAACCTCTCGGGATATGCCTTTCCGCCTCTACCTCTTCTTCCACGAGTTTTATTGAAGATAAAAGAGGACAAACCAAAGATGATAATCTTGTTGGCTCCAAATTGGCCTCGGCAGTTTTGTTATCCAACTCTAATAAACCTATGCTTGGAGCCCCCTTGGATTTTACCTCAGTCTCCAGACCTTCTGACCCAACATCAAGGTCAGGATGTCCTTCAAGGATGCATCTGCAGTCATAACATATGGGTTGTCCTGCCTCAGGCAGCCCTTCGGTCGGCTGGATTCCAAAGTCTGGGTCTGGCCTCGGCTGATGTCGCACTTTCCCGGCCAGCGCCTGGGGTATAAAAGCATCAGCCGACGCCATTTTCCTCAGTCTTTCTTGCCACGCGGTGCCCGAAGCAGAAGCTGTTCGCAAGTGCCGGTCGGTCAGATCCAGAGATTTCAGCTACCAAAGACTTCGAAAAAAGCTAAGTACCCCATTGGGGACTCTTTCTTGCCTCAGCCAATGTCAGACAAAGTAAATAATTGTTTAACTTGTGGGAAACAAATACCTCATAAGGATTTCCATTCTTACTGCCTTCCTTGCTTAGGCCCAGACCACGACGTATCGGCCTGTTTAGCCTGTGCCTCCTTCAACCGACGAACTCTTAGACGTCGGTCGGAGTTTGCAGAGGATTTTTTCGGAGCCGCTTTTGCTTATAAAATGCTGTCGGAGACTCCGACTTCGCATATGGTCAAAAAACGCAAGGAAAAGGACCGACACACGCGGCCCGCGGTTTTGGCTGAAACCACGACTAGGCCTACCGCGAGTGTCTCTGTTTCGGCCGAAACCGTGTCCTCGGCGATTCCTTCTACCAAAACCATTCTTCTGACCACCGAGGCCCTAGAGGCCCCGGCTGAGTCGGCTTCAGAACTACCTACCGAAGCTAGTGTTCAGGATTTGTCCGACACCATATCTTTGGACATTTCTACCCCTGCACGTGGGGCTGCTAGGCCCCCAGCTTCTATGTCCATTAAGGCCTTTTCTAGGGCTAAAGCTGCCAAACTTTCAAAAGCTTTGCCTGCCAAATCTACACCCCAGAGGCCTTCCTCTAGTTCACAGATCCTCAGCCTGGCTGAGGACCTTATCTCCTTAATTAGGGGTTCACAACCTCACCCAGATAGGGCCTCTCATCCTCCTCCAGACAAAAGGCCCAGGACTGACCCCTCTGAACCCCACTCCTCAGATGATTCCACGGATGGATCTGAGTTGTCAGACCACTAGGAAGTGGCTTACTTGCCTTATGAGGATTCAGATGCAGAGGAATCTATCCCTTCGGCCTCCCCTCCTGAAGAGTTTTCCTTTGGGGAGACTTTACACTCCATGAGAGAGCACTTTCAATGGCAAGGTCAGGATTTCTCTGATTCTAGAAAAAGATTACGGACCTTTTTGCATTTGCCTCAGCATAGGCCCTTAGCTATACCTCCTGTTCTAAATGTAATTGATGATGTGTACAATGATGTCAGTACAGCCCCTGATGCTCTTCCTCCGGCCCCTGCCAAACCTGTCAGATATTACAGGGTTCCGGATTCTCATTTCCATCTGTATAAAGCCCACTCTGCAGACCCAGAAACTATTCTCAGGGCCCTAAAGGGGTTGCAGCCGCTACTGCCAAAAATCCCCTACCCTCTGATAGAGAGTCTAGAGCTTTAGAGAGATGGGGTAAGAAGGTGTATACATCTGCAACTCTTTCTGTCAGGGCATTAAACTGTCAATTCCATATGATACAGTACCAAGAGTATTTGTTAGATGAACTGAATAAGAAACTTTCTCCTGAACCCCTAGACCGTAAATCCCTTCAGGATTTGGTACATAACTCACAACAGGTTAGTAATCATTTCTTAAAATGTGGCTATGATGCACTGGAGGCTTCATTTAGATCAGCTATGACTGGGGCAGTTATTCGTAGGCATGCCTGGCTTAAGGAGCAATCTTTGCCAGACCATGTCAAGGTTAAACTCCTCGATGCTCCAATGGAGAAACAAAATTTATCTGGCTCCCCTGCTCAGGAGATTCTAAAAAAGGTTGAAGAAAAAGCAAAATCTGTGCAAACAGTTAAAGATTTCCTGCAAGTTCAACCACCGAGATTCAGCAGAAACTGGCCTACAAAGAATTGGTCCTTTCCAGATTCGGACAGAGCCCAGAGAGGCAGGAACAGGTGCTCTAGAGGCAGAGGTCAATCGAAGGGCTCCTACAGAGGCCATCAGTGGCAGCCTGCCAACCAGAGGAGTAGTGCAACAGCTACAACAACAACCACTACTACAGGACAGACTCAATGACTTGACTCTGATTCCACCTACCAGGGATCAACTGGATGCACCCTTTGGCGGAAAGCTGGCTTTATTCTCAAAAAACTGGCATTATATTACAAAGGATACATGGGCATTGCAAATAATAGACAAAGGATACAGGTTTCACTTCTACACTTTGCCAAAAAGAAGCGGAATGCCAAACCTTCCACCAAATCAGAAGGCAGAGCCTTTAAAACAAATCAGCAATTTACTTCAGATGAAAGCTATAGAAAAGGTACCATATTCAGAACAAGGCCAAGGATTTTACTCCAGACTATTCCTTGTACCAAGAAAAGAAAATCAATGGAGGCCTATTCTCGACCTGTCCGCACTCAACACTTATCTCATTGTGCCAAAATTCAAAATGCTGACCCTACAGCAACTTCTTCCCATGTTGGGCAAGGAGTCTTGGCCGGTGACTCTAGATCTCAAGGAGGCATACCTGCACGTCCCTATCCGACCAAGTTGCAGAAGACACCTCAGATTTCTTGCAGGATCAGAGCATTATCAATTCTCAGCATTGCCCTTTGGCTTATCTACTGCGCCCAGAGTATTCACGAAATGCCTGGCATCAGCAGTTGCACATTGCAGACTACAGGGAATTCAAATTTATCCATACCTGGACGACTGCCTAATACAAGCGGACAAGAAGAAGAAATTGTTAAAGGACTTGGCCTATGCCATACGCCTGTTACAAGCCTTGGGATACACAGTCAACATCCAAAAGTCAAGACTAGTACCATCCCAAAGGATCACCTTTTTGGGTGCAGATCTGGACACAAACACCCAAATGGCCTTTCTCACTGAAGAAAAGCAAAAACAACTTCCAGATTACTTCATGATTTTGACAAGACAAACTCAGTTTACTGCAAGGAAAATCCTGCAGGCCCTGGGTTACATGGCATCCTGCATAATTCTAATCCCACATGCCAGACTGCATATGAGGAAATTACAATGGTACCTAAGGAGTGTATGGTCTCAACACAGTCACAGTTAAGAAACCATGATGCCAATCATTCCATGTCTTCAAAAGGAATTCCTGTGGTGGGCTCAGGCCTGCCAGTCCAACAGAGAGTTGCCTTTCAACAAACCAAAAGCAAGGCAGACCATCACCACAGATGCCTCGGACCGAGGATGGGGAGCACACATGGAGGACAAATGCATCCAAGGCCTATGGCCTCAAGGGCAACTAAGCATGCACATAAACCAAAAGGAAATGCTGGCAGTGAGGCATGCAATAGAGGCATTCAAACCCTTCCTCCAACAAGGGCATCTGTTAATAAGGACAGACAACACCGCGGTCATGTGGTACATAAACAGGGTGGCACACATTCTTACCCGCTATGCCGGATGGCTATGAATCTGTGGGATCTATGCCTGAATCTCAATATCCAACCACAGGCCCAATTCGTGCCAGGGAAAGAAAATGCACTGGTGGACAGCCTAAGCAGAACTGCTATGGATGCACACGAATGGATGCTGCACCCAGACATCTTCAAGCTCATAACAAAGACATGGGGAATGCCGGAGATAGATCTGTTCGCATCCCCACTCAACCATCAACTGAAGACATTCTGCTCAAGGACATACCACCCACAAGCTTGGAGGGTGGACTCTCTCTCTTTCAGCTGGAAAGCCCTAACAGTATATGCCTTCCCGCCTCCCCATTGATGCACAAGGTTCTACTGAAAATCAGGGAGGAACAGCCAAAAGTGATACTAATAGCTCCGGACTGGCCAAGATAACACTGGTATCCACTATTGAGAAACATGTCTCAGGCAAAATCATGGCCTCTTCCCCTATGGCCTCTTCTAACGCAGAACAATTTCAAGACCCTACATCCCAACTTGAAAACATTGCAGCTAACTGCCTGGAAAATTCCTTAAATCCCAATCAAACTGTTTTATCTCAGAGGGTGAAGGACATTATCCTGGAGGCTCGCAGGCCTTCCACAAGGAAGACATACTCAGCTGAATGGAAGAGATTTCTCATTTGGAGCACATCAAAGGGCACAGATGTCACAGTGGTAAACCTAGCACATATCCTAGAATATTTAGCAGAATTGTTCCACAATGGCCTGTCCTATTCTTCCATTAAGATTCATGCTTCAGCAATTTCAGCAGAATACAATGTGCATCCACCTATCTTCTCACACCCTCTCCTCAGACAATTTCTGAGAGGGATAAAAAATGTTAAACCTCCAAGAAGACCCCTCTACCTGCCTGGGATCTCAACTTTGTGCTGGAAAAACTGACACTACCTCCTTTTGAACCAGCAGCATCAGTGGATCTACAGTTTCTATCTTGGAAAACTGCATTCCTTCTGGCAATCACTTCAGCAAGAAGAGTATCTGAGTTACAAGCATTAATGGCAGTGCAGCCTTTTCTTATTTTCCACCAGGACAGTGTGTCACTAAGAACCCAATCCTACTTTTATGCCAAAGGTGGTGTCTTAGGGTATCCTTGAACCAAGCTATTCACTTGCCTATGTTCTTCCCTAATCCACAGAACTAAGGGTAAAAACTTTTGCACACCCTGGATATACACAGACAACTACGCTATTTAGACAGAACAAAAACTAGCAGAAAAACTGACCAACTTTTTGTAGCATATGCAACTGGGGTGCAAGGAAGAGCAATTTCCAAACAGACAATTTCAAAATGGATAGGAAATTGCATTCGCTTTTGCTACTCCTTTCATGGAAAGGCAGTTCCTGAAAATATCAGGCCTCACTCCACAAGGGCCACAGCCACCACTACAGCCTTCCTACGGGGGGGGTGGCTACCAAGGACATTTTAGAAGCTGCTACTTGGACCTCCGTGCATACATTTGCTAAGCATTACAATCTACCTTTATACTCTAGATCCAGAGCAGGGTTTGCAACTGCAGTCCTGCAGGGGATCTTAACTACACCATCCTTTTCTTAGTACCACCACCCCCAGATTGGCTATGGTATTCTACCCATATGTTATGACTGCAGATGCATCCTTGAAGGACATAGTACATTTTTGTACCTACCATAAATGTAGATGTCCGATAGGTATGCATCTGCAGTCAGGATTACCCTCCCTCCTACCCCACTTTGGTATTCCTAGGGTGCTTACCCCTCTTTTAGCTAGCTGGGGGAATCTGTTATGGTGTATTTGTTTGTTTATTCATGTATATAATTTGCAAATGTTTGGAACATTTCAGCATTTATCCAAATTTAGCCTTCCTAGAGGGCACCTGGCATCTGGGGCAAGAAAAACTGAGGAAAATGGCGTCGGCTGATGCTTTTATACCCCAGACACACTCTGATGTCGGGGAAAGTGCGACATGAGCCGAGGCCAGACCCAGACTTTGGAATCCGGCCGACCGAAGGGCTGCCTGAGGCAGGACAAACCCATATGTTATGACTGCAGATGCATACCTATCGGACATCTACATTTATGGTAGGTACAAAACTGTACTTGCTACACCCTCATGTCAGAACTCTCAGCTTGGCGGCCTGGTTAATCCAGGGCCTTTGATTTCTTCATTCCTACCCAAGCAGGTTATGGATGTCATTTTGGAAGCTAGACGTCCTAGCACTAGGAAATCTTATGCGGGAAAATGGAAAAGATTTTGTTCCTGGATGCAGGCTCAGGATTTTGATCCTCTTCTTCCTAACATTACTTTAATTCTACTTTACTTGACGGATCTCTTACATAAGGGTCTTTTTCTCTTCCATTAAGATCCATGCTTCAGCTATTTCTGCTCATTGTAATACAGAGCCTCCCATCTTTTCACACCAGCTCATGAGACAGTTCCTCAGAGGAGCTAAGAACTTAAGACCTCCTAGATCTCCTCCTATTCCTGCTTGGGATCTCAATTATGTTTTGGAAAAACTAACCTTGCCTCCTTTTGAGCCTGCCGCTTCTGCTGACATCAAGTTTTTATCTTGGAAGACAGCTATCCTGTTGGCACTAACCACTGCCAGGAGAGTTTCAGAGTTACAAGCTCTTATGGCGGTGGAACCTTATATTATTTTTCATCAAGACAGAAGAAATAAGTTGAACCTCAGTGGAAGTGGATTTGTTTTTCGTTTTTGGTGTTGGACTCCTGTTAGCTCCGTCTACCTGTTGGTCCTCAGTGGTTCGATTTTTCATCAAGACAGGGTATGTTTGAGGACTAATCTGACCTTTATGCCTAAGGTGGTTTCCAAAGTGGCTTTAAATCAAACTATCCACTTGCCAACCTTTTTCCCCACTCCTCAAAATAAAGGGGAAAGGATCTTACATTCCTTGGATGTACATCGACAGCTACGTTTTTACCTGAACAGAACCAAGGACATCAGAAAATCTGAAAAATTGTTAGTTTCTTATGCTTCAGGTTCCCAAGGTAAAGCCATTTCTGAACAAACCATTTCTAAATGGATTGCTCATGGAATCAGATTTTGTTATTCACACCATGGAAAGCAAATCCCAGGGACCATACGGACTCATTCCACCAGAGCTGCTGCCACTTCTGCAGCCTTCCTCAGGGGAGTTCCTACCAAGGACATATTGGAAGCTGCAACTTGGAGTTCAGTGCATACTTTCTCTAAGCACTACAATTTGCCTCTCTACTCTAAGTCTAGGGCAGGCTTTGCCTCTGCAGTCTTGCAGGGCCTTTTAGCCGCCCCTTCTTCTTTATGACCACCTCCCTTTCTTTCAGCTTTGGGATTCTACCCTACAGTCATGACTGCAACAGTGAAACACGATGAACATAGCACAGTTGTGTACACCTACCATAAATGTAGTATGTTCGAGTGTCTTCACTGTTGCAGTCTGGGTTTCCCTCCCTCCTGTCCCCTCTTATTTTTACTTTTATGTGGTTCCTTTTTTCACCATTCTTCTGAGGTGTATTTGCAAAGGTTTATGGGACCATTTTCATTTTGGGACTCCTGACATCTGGGGCAAGAAAAACTGGGGAAGATGGCGTCGGTTGTCAGCTTTATACTCCTGGCGCTCTGACATCAGGGAGCAGAGTTGAACAACCGACGCCGGACCCAGACTTTGGGATTCTGGCCAACCGAGGGCTGCCTGCCGGCAGGGGAGAACCCTACAGTCATGACTGCAACAGTGAAGACACTCTGGAACATCTACATTTATGGTAGGTGTACACAACTGTACTTTATGTGGTACATAGGCGGGGGGGAACCCATTCTTACCTACTCTGCAGGTTAGCCATGACTCTGTGGAGCACACCTTTGGACAACCAAGTCCATCTACAAGCTCAATTCCTGCCTGGCAAACAAAATTCACTGGCAGACTTGAGCAGAAACCTCCTAGACTCTCACGAGTGGAAATTGGAGCCCACCACCTTAAACCTCCTGATCCAGAGGTGGGGGAACCCAGAGGTGGATCTGTTTGCCTCCCCCCACAACAACCATTTTAGCAAATTCTGCACCAGGAACCCTCACAGTGCGGCCTGGAAAGTGGATGCCCTATCCTTTCAATGGAAAAACCTCTCAATTTATACCTTTCCCCCTCTGCCCCTTCTCTCGAGTACTACTCAAGATAAAAGAAGACAGGCCAAGGACAATTCTGATTGCCCCTGACTGGCCATGGCAGCACTGGTACCCACTACTATGCAGCCTGCCAATGGTTCCACCCTGGCACCTACACCAGACCCCTACCTTGCTGTCACAGCACGAGGGACAGATTTTGCATCCACAATTACATTGTTACATTTTTACATAATTAAATCTTGCAGCCTGGCTTATTCCTTGAGTACTCCACCCACAACCCTAAGTAAACAGGTGCTGGACGTCATTCTTGAAGCCAGAAGGCCTAGTACTAGGAAATCCTGTGCGGAAAAGTGGAAAAGATATTGTTCTTGGATTCAGTCTAAAAGAAAGGATACAGCTAGCTGTGCCCTCCTTAACTCTAATTCTGGATTACCTAGCAGAGCTACTCCACAGAGGCATATCCTTCTCCATTAAGATTCATGCCTCTGCCATTTCGGCTTATTACAATACTGAGCCACCTCTATTTTTCTCACCCTCTCATCAAACAGATGTTCATCATGTTACACTGCTGCAGTCATTACACTTGGGTTGTCCTGCCGTCAGGTGGTTCCCCAGTCGGCCTGAGTTCCAAAGTCTTGGTCTGGCGTCTGTTGCTGTTGCCTCCTTCCTGACATCAGTGCGACAGGGGTATATAAGATGCATTTTCTCCAGTCTTTTCTCCAGTCTTTCTTGCCGCGTGGTGCCCGAAGCAAAAGCAGTTCGCAAGTGCCGGTCGGCCGTCTCCTGAGATTTTCATTCCGGATCCAGAACCGAAGTCTTCTACAAAGCTAAGTACCCAGTTGGGGAAACTTTCTCTTGCCTCGGACCGATGACAATAAAAGTTAATAACTGTATTTCTTGTGGGAAGCAAATACCTCATAAGGATTTCCAATCCTATTGTATCCCATGCCTAGACACAGACCACAACGTCACTGGTTGTCTGTTTTGCGCTAGGTTTAACAAGCGCATTATTAAACGTCTGTTTGATTTTGCCCAACATTATTTTGGTAGAAAATTCAATTACACCATGCCGTCGGAACTTACCACGACCGGAATACACAAAAAGTGCAAAGACAAGGATAGGCATCCGAGGCCCAAAACTGACTATGAAGTCTCTTCTAGGCCAGTCGCCGGTTCTCCGGTTTTCAGCGAGGCGCCTTTGCAGCCCCTGACAACCGCTTCTGTAGAACCCCAGGCCGCCTCGGACTCCCACGTCGAGATGGCTGGGCCTTCGGACGCACAAGTTATTCAGCCTACCGAAACTAACCCTTCAGAGGGATCGGGA